>NC_053442.1:37679383-37912501 GCF_007990345.1 Gossypium hirsutum | reverse complement strand
TCATCGATCTTTATGATTAGCTCATTTCACTCGAGATCAATAGTTGATTTAGAAGTGGCTAGAAATGGCCTACCTAATAGAATAGGGATTTCTCAATCTTCCACAAAGTCAAGGACTACATAGTCGACGAGGATTATGAATCCATGTACCTTAACCAATACATCCTAGGGTACACCTTTTGGATGTACCAAGGATCTATCAGCTAGTTGTAGCATTATCGAGGTATTTTTAAGATCCCAAGTCTGAGTGTTTGATAGATCAATAAGGGCATTAAATTTATGCTAGTCCCTAAATTTCAAAGGGTTTTGCTAAAATATTTATCCCCTATCTCTATTGGGATTGTAAAACTACCCAGATCTTTTAACTTCGAGGCTATCTTAATTGTAATTAGTGCGCTACACGAGGTGTCAAGAAAGGGTAGTGGATGAAATAAAACTTGCCCACTAAGTTTTCCTTTCGTGTTCTCCTATATAAAACCAACATATGCTTTTTGAGCAAGTTCTGTAAGTATTACCTTTTGATATCTATAGCGGTCAAGAAATCCAAAAGTCTTGAGATAAGGGCAGTCTTGCTGTTGAACTTTTTTGCAACTATCTGTGATTCCTTCATCCTCCATATATGTTGTGCATGATTTTTTTATGTCTTTTAGGTAAGTATACCTATCTTGTGAAAAAGAAATGTTTGTACAAGTGAAGTAGAAGTTGTTGTCAAAAGTCTATTTTGGGCATGTCTGTGTGAAATATGTAAGGGCCTTTCTTTGTGTTGAGCCATTACCCTCCCTCACTTCTGAAATGAACCATATGTCTAAAAGGAAAAGAGAATGGATAATGGTGATGCCTTCAATGAAACGTGCATTAAACTGGCAGATTGCAATACATGAAAATGGTTATGTAGCTTTTAGTAGGGCAAGTGTTATTGCAAACCAAATTGGCAAAGCATGGAAAATGAAAAGAAATGAATGAATGATATCATTCTAAATATGGACTAGGGTTTTCGCTAACATGAAGAAGGTTGTTTGTATGATTGCATGGGCGTAGTGTATACACCAATGAATAGTGTCTAACATTGTCTATCTGTGTTGGTATTCACCAACTAGCTAATTGTGTGACTGTGTTGAGATGGAAAGGCTTACTTGAACTGTATAGAATTATTGAATATCTACCTTTAGAACTTACTAAGTTATTCAGACTTACTTAATTACCTTTCCTCTCAGTCTCGCCGACAAGCAAAGGAACCTCAAAAGACTACGCTAGAGGATAAATCACCGCCATCTAATTATTTAGTATTATGTATGACATGGGGGTGTTGACATGATGATATATTTTTGAAGAATGAACTTTGTATATTCAAGATTATGCTTTTGAAACTATAGATCTGAAGAAAATTCAGGTAAAGTTATTACGTCTCATAACTAAGCCCAAATTTGTACAACTTCAATTGGTCAATGATTTTGCTTCTTATATAGATATATAGATATAGATATGCTCATGAGTAGGTGTAATTTAACTTGTGGTTTGCACCCAACATGGTTTAAAAAAATAGTGATTTTAAAGTAGTGATGCGTCATTCTTGGATCCTTCTTAAGGATTGGGTTAGAGCATTACATGTCATAGCTATTTTGGATGAGCCCCATGCAAAAGAAGGGTTGTTGCTGCTCAATCAAGAAAATAGTAGCTAAGAAGACTCAAAAGAGGCCTCAGTAGAAGAAAGCACTCAAGAGACTGAGGAAAGTGATCACCCACAATTAACACACTGTATAGACTAATGAAGGGGTTTGCTACAACAAAGACTCATACTTCTCTAGTTCCCACCCTTCCTATAGTTCCTAAACTTCAAGTGGAGTCCACCCACTCTACAGACCCAGTTCACATCACTAATCCCCCTCTAGCTGAGGTTCCAATAGAAATTGTAAGCCCAGAACAATCAGTGGTTCCTTCCAGTTCTCAACCTCTTAATATTTCCTCTAACGAAGCTAAAGAGTTTTTTACTTGGCGTGATTTGTTGAAGTCAGGGATATCTTCAGTCTTTCTGGGCTCCATATTCAGAAGTAAATTATTTAGTGCCTCAGTAGGTAAAAGAGGCTCTCTCTTCCTATCTTACTTTAAATCCTAAGTTATATCCCTTTTCAATTTGGCAAAGTCTTCACAAGCCTTATCAATGGAGTACGGGCTTTTGAGTTGGGCCATCCAAGAAACCAGCAAAGTTCGTCTTCCTAAGATAGAAAGTATGAAGGAGGCCGTAAAAGTTGGCAACCAGACTGTAGCCCAGCTACGTCGAACTAGTCAGATTTATGAGAACAAGGTCGAGCAACTCGAAGGCTAAGTTTAAATATACAAAGACTAGATGCACACGACTGAAAGGGGAGATCAACTTACTAAAAGGGAGAGAATCCTCTCTAGAGGAGCAACTTAGCACTCAAGAGCAACCCCAAAAGGCTGAGCTGGAAGCTCTATGCCAATCCAGCGAGGAAGCTTTAAGAAAATATCTGAAAGACACAAAGAAGAATTTAACTGAAGCTCTACCCAAGCTAAGGTCTAACCTGGCTTTTCACACCCAAGTGGTTGTTGGCCATATAAATCTGAGTCAAGTATATTTCAACTTCCTTTAAAATATCTCTACCAAGTCCTTAAGCTTTAATGTCTATCACCCCGAAGGTGCAAATTGGGGGAATTTCAAAGGAAATGGAAGCAATCAACTAGCTTCTTCATTCTCACTATGCTTGAAGTAGAAGATGAAAAAAAGGACTTGGAAGGCTCTATTGATTTGGAGAAAGCCCTAAATAATTCCCCCAAATAGAGGAGGTCCCTACTGAAACCATTGACCAACCTGTTGAAGAAGGGAACTAAAATTTTATTCTATCTTCATTGTATCCAATTTCATTTACTCTTGTAGTAAGAATTGTTTCTCCTTTTAATGAAGTCGTTACCTTCCCTTATCATCTTTCTAACTTACTTTAACATCAAAATATACCAACTTATCCATTTTAAACGTAAGTATTTTACTTACCTAAGAGACTAAGTCAGGTCCAACGTATTATGCATACAAGGTTGACTCTTACTTAATTGCCAAAGGATCAACTAAATCAAAAACTCTTATACCAATAACTATCATAGCTAACACCTAGCTCGATAAGATATTGTATGCTTTGAGTGCACGTGGCCCTCACGGTTTTGCTCTTAAGAGCGCCCATACACCTCCAAAGGCCTCTTACCACTTAAGTGTTACACCTCTTTATATAGCCGAGGTGTCTCTCGTGCTTTGCCGACCTGGGATTTGCCTAGGGTGTTACATTACTATAAATGTGTTACCCTCATAGGATATCTTAATCTCTTTGGGATAATATCCATTCTCTAAATATGATCTTATTTTATCTCATGGTAACCATTACATCTTCCTTCATGAAAAGTCAATTACTATCAAATAATAATCAAGTCATTCATCACAAAGACAAAAGACCCATGGCAACATTTACTTTTCATAAACCATGTAATGCCAATGATAAGATATCATTTACCCTCGAGCTATGAATTCTATTATTGTGAATGACACTACATGTCACACCCTCACTTGGTGAATCGGTATTTTTGAAAGGTTGTACTAGAAAAATCACCTAAGTCGCGAGATTTAGACTAGTTGGCGTTGGTGAGTTCCTTGGCGAAGCATTTCGCTGAGATTTCCAACCTTGCAAGCTTTCATTTTTGCAATTTGAGAGTTCTTTGTTTGGCAAGATCTTTATCTAGCGGATCCTCTCGCTAATAAGTTTGTCAATCGTATTTGTATTGTTGTAAATTTATTAGTTGTGTTAGAAAACATGATGAGTGGGACACGTGTAAGTCATGTGGCATCCTAATAAAGGTAACGTGTCAATAACCAAGACACTTGGAGAATGTCGTAGGATGTGATTAATTAGTGGAAGCGAGTGTGCAAGGATATTGATGAGAGAACCTACTTAGGTTGGGATTTGCATTAGAGTTTTCTATATATAAGACAACTCGGTAGTAAAGAGAAGACTTTTATTTTCCTCTTTCCTAGTCACATTCGTTATCATCGAAGAAAAATCAGAAGTGTTATTCATTATTAACAGATGAACTAATCGTTAAGCTTATAGAAACTACCTTCTTTTTGTTGTCTGCTAGTAAATTCTTTAATCCTTCTTTAAGTTTTTACCAGAAAGGGAGAGGAAGTTGTAGGAGTTTTTCATTAGGATTTTCATCTGAAATACTGGATAGAAAGAAACCTTCCTTCTAAAATTGATTTGTATGTTTACCGATTCTTACTATTGTGTTGAATTTAAGTTGTTTTTGTATTTAAAAGAGTTATTGATTGATTTAGCTAAAGCAACAGGAGAAGGTCCCGGTGTAAAGGGAAAGAACCAATCGAGTAGATAAACCCTGTGTGAAGGTTTCTGGTGACTTCATCTGTATCTGTGTTTGTTAATTGTAACAGCATGTTTACAACTATCCTACTGTTTGCTCATGTGAGTTGTCCTAACTTCTGCATGATGGTCCTAGCCTTTGGTTTTGGTGTGTCTGTCAAAGGAATGTGCAAGTGAGATGATGCACGTACTGGTTATGTTGGTAAATCATAGATAAAATCATGCATGTGCATCAAAATGAATACACCTTCCTTTGTGCATTACCTCTATACCTAGATCGAAAAAAAGAGGTATCAGAGTGTTGATACGTATATGGTGAAAAGAAGAAACGGGAATCATTATGATATGTTTTGCCTTTGGTATGGCACATTGATGCAAACCGTGATTGGTGAATACCAGGCCTTACGGAGTAAACCTGTCCATGGGCCGTCGGGCCGGCATCAAAATGAATACTCCTTCCTTTGTGCATTAACTCTATACCTAGATCGAAAAAAAGAGGTATCAGAGTGTTGATACGTATGATGGTCAAAAGAAGAAACGGGAATCATTATTATATGTTTTGCTTTTGGTATGGCACATTGATGCAAACCGTGATTGGTGAATACCAGGCCTTGCGGAGTAGACCTGTCCATGGGCCGGGCAGTCCGACCCTGCCTGACGGCCCGCCCGAAATATGGGAGGGTTCGGGTAAAAATATAGGCCTGAAATATGGGCTTAGGTAAAAAAATAAGGCCCGTTTAAAAAACGGGATGGGCCTCGGGTACCACTTTTTTGGCCCGGGCCCGGCCCGAATATAATAAATATATATTTTTTATTTTTTAATTTTAAAATACTTTTAAAATATTTTTTTATTTTTTTATTTTTAAAATAATTTTTTAATGTTTATTAAAAAATAGGCCGGGCCGAGCTGGGCTCGGGCTTATGATATTTTTCCCGGGTCGGGCCTGGGCAAAATTTCAGGCCCATATTTTGGGCCGGGCCGGGCTCGGGCCTAAGAGGCGGGCCGAAAAATTTTTTCTGGGCCCGGCTCGAACCTGGCCCATGGACAGGTCTATTGCGGAGGAACACTTGGTATTCGAATTAACAAGGATGATTTGTGGAGTTTTGATTGGTATAATTGGTCTACTGGCTCTACGGAGTAACATGATGGAAATAAAATATTGGTTCTTCGAAAAAAAGATCAGAAGCTAGAACAAGGAAGAATGTGTATAAGTATAAAGGTGCATAAATGTGATTAGATGTTGTGCGGATATTTGCATGAAGTGTAAATAGTACTTTGAAATGGCTATAAAAGTTAGTTTAAAATGGTGGCATGCTAATAAAGTTATCATAGAGTGTGTCCACCAAATATTGGTATCTGGTAGTGGATAATATCTGCCAATTGAATGTATCCACTTGCAGATGTCATATGCCAGCAAATACTTCGAGAAGAGAAATTTGCATCCGCCTGCAATGGCGTGTCTTTCAAACGGTCTAAGTAATTTGGTCATGCAGTATTGGTTGAACCTTGATGCGAGGTTGTAATTATATGGAACTGACCATGTTCCTATAAACTTACTTAGTTTCTTTTTCTTATTTTCAGGTGCTTTGGATGAAATATTGCATTTAGAAAGGATTCAGCCAAAACCGTGACCTCTTTCGTGAGTCATCTCCTGTTTACGCTCGTAACACGTATTTGCTAGGAATAGGATAAATGTTAGATTCTGCCAGTTTCTAGTTTAAAAACGTGTATCTAAACAATTGATTTTGTACTATTAGGTTCTAAATCAGTATTGTTGGGGCACTTAGCCAAACTATTTTAAATGGTGACTTTCGACCAAAAATAAATTTTGAACTTCTGAATGAGAGCTATTATAAATTATATTCTATATATAAATCAAGGGTTGAAGGGCTTTCGCCAAATATTGATAGACATTTTTTATTTGTACATAGCTTATTACCGCATAAAGTCTGCTCTTAAAGCTTATGTCATTCGAAATTTAGGTTAACGCCACGTTTTGTAGAGTAGTCCTCCGAACTCAAGGCGTTAGATTTTTATTTGGTTCACCAGTTCGTTTGGTTCTAAATTGTGACGTTTAATACCCAGACCCGAAAATCAAATCGGGTGTAGGATGTTTTTACACTACATACTGTAGAAGTTGTACACCCAACACACCACCTCTCTATTCCTTATTTATTCAAACTCAGGCTTTTACTTACATCAAAGTGTACGACTCACGCATACATAGTTTATCATCCACTCAGTATTTAGGTATGTCACACTATGAATATCACAAGTGAATAAATCCATAAATGGATTCATGATATATTATTCTTAAGTCTTATCCAATGTACTTTAGTTTAGCCAATCACATTTATGTTTCTATCTTCTAGGAGTCATCCGCTCTGATTCCCAAGAAAAAATATCTCCATAATTGGACTTGATAAATGGCATATTAGACTTTCAATCAGTCTACTCGTTTCTAATTAGACTAAGAACATGTTTAGGTTTATCTACTAATACAAGTTGTCTACCCATATTACTATCCGACCGCATAATACCGCTTAGTATTAGTTTAAATGTTAGACAACCAATTAGCAACATTTACTTCTATTTTGCTTTGCGTGCAAAACCGTACAAGGACAATCATACGAAGTATATAATGTAATCCATGAATTGTTTTATTATTCAATCTATTCGAAAAAATTACAAGTTTACAAATGAATATACTACGCTCAGGGCACTAGATCCAACAAGGGTGCATCGAAACTTCGATATGTGTAAGTAAACATTACACTGATATAGATATGGTTATCGATGATGAAATGAATATTGATCATAAATATTACATGTACTTATTTTGTTTATCTGATCATTAATATATTTATAATCGATTTCTAATTATGTTAACACTACTGAATACTCAATACTTAGCGTATGGTTATGTTTATTTTTGTACATAGGTCTCGGATAGGGTTTTAGAAGATTCGAAGTTGTATCCAAGTTTAGTAGGTCAGCTCAACTCATATCAGAGTTGTATTTCTTTGTATGTATATAGTTAATGACATGTACCAATGTAATGCCCTCAACCTGAACCTATTCACCGGATCTGGATCTTGGGTGTTACATTACTATTATAGACTTAAACATGCTTAAGAGATGCAAATTTTCAAAGAAATACATCTTATTTATAACATTACCTAACAAAGTTGCATTTAGGCGAACAATGTGTACAGAACTTACAAATATTATTACACATCAGATTGGCCTATATTTTCCCCTTTATTTGACCTCTAAATAATACTTATGACTTCATTATTTGAACAGCACAATCTATTTACTCTAAAAGGCTTACAAACAAAATTTAGAGGTTTGTTCGAAATGTTTCAATCAGAATCGAATACGCTCGTGCAACCCGCTCTATATGTATAGGTACCCACTTCACCACTCCTTTAACGCGGCCTTGGCGTCATTCCTCTTGGTGCCCCATTTACTTAAGACATAAAACACAGAGGGGTAAGTTCAATAGAACTTAGTGGGAAAACCTTTTTTTAACTAAGTCCTTATTCAATGATTTCATCATTTATTTCTCGTCCATAATTTTGACCCTATCAGTCGTACAGACTTCGCCATAAACTTTCATATTGGCTTTCCTTTCAAAGCTAATCAGCACTTGCCAAATTCTCAAAATACCATGTTTACCATTCATTCAGAGTCTACCCATAGGCGTTGTCTTCGAATGGTCACTACGAGAACCGTTCTTCAGATTACACCATGAAGGCGTTCATTTCCAAATATAGCTACAGAGGCTTTCTTTTAGAGTCTCGCCACGAAGGCATCCTTTGAAAAAGATTGCCACAAAGGCTTCTTTTTTAACAGAGATCGCTACAAAACCTTTCTTTTTAACAGAGATCAACACAAAGGCTTCTTTTTTTACAGAGATCGCCACAAAGGCTTCCTTACGGAAATTGCCACAAAGGCACTTCTTTAGGTTGCGCCACAAAGGCGTCTCCTTACAGAGTACCACAAAGGTATTCCTTATCAGATATTTGCCACAAAGGTTTGCTTATACGGAAGTTGGTATCTTTGACGATAGGGATTCGCTTAAACTCATAATTATAAGGTTTGCCCCTCATCGATGGTACTCACCTAGCTATCCTTTACATATTCTATATGATGCCATAGCCCTGTCATGGTATTACACTATATGATCTTCAGACTGTCATGGAATTTCCTTTTAGAGATTCGTGTTTTTAGTCCTAACGGACCCCTTTAGACGAATCCAGAGATAAACACAGACACTTCATGCATACTCATACTTGACAGACTTATTCCTTTCAGACTTCATCATAATAGAAACATTCATATTTACAGATGCAATGCACTTCATATCAGATTCGTTCAAACCGTGACTAACTCATGATAGACATGTTCATGCTTTCAAACATTTATGCATGCATACCATTCCTTTCCTTATCAGAGTCATAGACTCATGCTTTAGTAGTTTTAATTTCATGCTTTAGTCACTTTGCATAAAAATATCTAGACTACAACATAAATGTAAGAGTCAATCTTAGAGACTCACCTGTTAATCTTAATAGCAGTCTAGGTCTCTAACTTCACACATCCACATATGGACTCTTGAAGGTCACTATTTGTAAGACATAGGAATGCTGTCAAAAATTTATTCACATAACTCTTATTTACATTCAGAACCTAAACAAACTCTGTGCATGGCCTTACTTCTTCATATTTCTATTTACACTCAAGCAAGCCCACTTTCACATGAGAAACTCATATGAGTCCAAAACACGTACCCCAGGTGAACAAATAACCCTATACTTGAACTTCAATCTTTAATTTTACCGTAGTAGAAAAATCCTCTAATCAATAACTATAGGAAGGTACCAATCGTGCTCTTTTAAATAGAAAGGAAAGGAAAACTTTTCTTCCTTCAGAAGCTTTCTTAGTAAAATCCTTTTTTTCATCATGACGTTTGACACGTGTCACTCAACTTTCAAATTTGCCCTCATTGGTGGCTTACAACTGTGAAAAAACGTGTATAAGAATCCAAAATCTTTTCATATTTTCAATTTGACCTATTGTTCATTCCTAACTATCTTGCTAGTGTATAACCTACACATTAACTAAACTAACTGGGCATGCCTTAATCTTTGCGACATCCCTTACCACTCATGAACACTTGACATCAATCTCTCCTTATATTCATACACATACTTTACAGAGGACATATCTTGCTTTTAAATTCCCATTATTGCCTATGCACCCTACTAGCATGTCGAAACACCAATTGGGCGAGTAAGATCGTGCCAACCAAATTTCCATTGTCCTACACGTCCAAACTCAAGACTTCACCAAGTTTGGGTGTTACAACCTAGGTTGGTCTTATGGCTTAATGTCTATTTTAATATTTTTGGCTTATTTAGGTACTTTTACCTGTAATGTTTGGAGTGATGAATTTTGATGCTTGATTAGTAAAAAAAATGATGCATGATTATAAGTGTTTAATTATGCATTCTAATTTTGCTACGTTGTGATGCACTAAATGATATGTTTGATTGATGATCAAATAAGTTAATGTGTTTTAAGTTTGGTGTAAGTTTGGGTAAGTTTAGGTGTGTTTTGGTTAAGTTTTGGAATTATTGAAATGTGCATTTTAGGCCATTATATCATTTAGTCTTGAGACAGTAAAAACGTATCTTGAGACCTTAATAACAAAATTTACCATTCGGTGCAACACATTGAGTATGGTCTCAAAATTTACTATGTAAGTCTCGAGACAATCTCATTTAGGTCTCCAGACAAAGTGGTCTTTGTCTTGAGACATGGGTACATCGAAGCTAAAAAAACTTGCCCTATTTTAGGTCTCAAGACATCTTGTCTCAAGATAGCTAAACATTGAAATTAAATTAGGAAAATAAGGGAAGAACGTCCCGAGACTAGTCTTGAGACAGTGACCCTAATGTCTCAGACACTTCAACATTGAATAAAAAATCAATTTTATCATGTCTTGAGACATTAAACCCTTGCCTCGAGACCACTAGTAGAATTCGGACAAATGAGTTTGGGTCCGAATCCTAACTTTGTTTTTAACCTCTTACAACATCTGAAAATTTTAAACTTGCTCCATTAACTTCCATTGATTATATTCATATGTTTCAATTGAGCTTATATGTTATTTTATTTATTTTAATACATGTTATTTAATGGAATGATATTGAGTTAGTCTGAGTTGCTCCAACAATGTAATGTGATGTTATGCATTCGAATCCAACGATCGGGTCAGGTATGGGGTGTCACAATATCCATTAGTTTCATTATTTCTATTAAGTTTCTTACTATGAATAACACAATGACTCAATTTCGAAGAAATTTTTTGAACTTCAGTTGTACCTAAGATAACTATTTTAATTGATTTTTCTAACAAATTTTTTATCTCCATTATTGTATCACTTGAGCTTCTTTTGGATATTTTCTCTTAGTGGTTAAATTGCCTCTAAAATTCTAGCTCAAATACTAGTTTTTAAGCTCAAAAACATCGAGATGAGGTGAATTGATTATTCAAATGAGAAATTTAAAATTTAAAATTTAAATCTTGACACAATAATTTGTAGTGGTTCGACCTCAATTATCTACCTCCACTATCTTAGCTTTCCTCAACTAATCCCCAATTCACTAATTAGTATATTTCAAAGAAATTGTATAATCTTTATAATTCATTATCTTTTACTTAGGATAAGATAGAACCTTTTCCTAGTTTTTGTGGCTTAACTAAAAAAACCTCTTCCCCTTTTACAAAGGTTAAAAGATGTAAAAAGAATCTCTCTAAGGTAGGTGTTTACAAATTAAGCTCTCTCAAAATACAAATAAACACTTGAAAGAATGAAAAATAAACTTAAAAAGGGTTTATGTACAAAATATGAGCATGGAAAGAATAAAGGTAAGAATGATGGAAATTAAACTCTTGAACTATGAATGTTGTTCTCTAACTTCTCTTAAGTGTTTTGAGGCCCTATTTATACCCTCTCTTTGTTTAGTAGTTGTTGAGGGAGTTTTTAGTTGGTGGAAGCATTAAATTTACGCATTTAAGACATTCTGCAAGTAGTATTGTTGATACCTCATGTAAAAATAGTTGTTAGAAATGTTTAGGTTTGATACCTTGAGAACAAGTATTGATACCTTGCTCCTCTAGTTTGTGCTTTTGGCTATTGGCTTCCTTTTGTATCGATGTCAAAGGTCAGGTATTGATACCTTGGGTCAGGTATTGGTACCTTTAAGTAGGGTACCAATATTTTACCCCCCTAGAAAGTGTTTTTAGCTATTATCTTGTAATCTATCAATATTTCAAGCTTGGGTATCAATACTTGGGACAAATATTGATACCTTAGAAAAATAAAACTAATAATCTCAAATCAACTCGAATTTGAAAGTGAAACTCAATCAAGTTCAAAACAAACTTCATATCACTAATTTTGAATTGATATTGAGCTTGATTTTCTACCAACTTGAACTTGGTTTGATTTAGTTACAAATTAAAAAAAATCGACACGAAGATTTGTAACATCAATCAAGGTAGTTAAAATCATAATATGGGTATATTATTTTTCTTGTGTTATTGTTATATACTTGTATCGGTGTGTTTCAATATACCATTTCAAATTCATTAGCATTTTTAAATATTTTTATATGGTATAACCTAATTTCTTGTTTCTTAATGACAAAATATGTATGCGTGAGAATATATTTTAATTACATATGTAATAGGCCAATTTAGCTCGGGCTCATAAAAAAATAATAAACCCAAATAATAAAACAAAGTCCAAAATTATATCATTTGGCCCGATTGGGATGGTCCATTACTTGAAAAGGTTGAAGGTCTATCTACAAGCTTGATGCATATGGAAACATAATATTCAAGGATATGCAATCTTAGATATGATATGTAATCTTAGATATGATATGCAATCTTAGAAGATATGATTTTGTAATCTTAGAGATTTAATTTGTAGATACCTTTTAATCTTAGCCGTTGATGTAATTAATCTGTACCGTTGGATTTGGGGAGGCTCAACTATAAATAGATGCCTCTCCCTTCATTGTAAAGGACGGAAGTGGGGAGTAATAATAATTCTTAAGAGTATTTACTCAAATTTCTTTCTCTCTTGCGTTCTTATTTTGTTGATTTGTGTATAATTTATTTATTAATTTGTATATTGTTGATTTCAAATCTCTTTTTCCCTTATTATTCATTTTCAAATTCATTATTTTCAAATTTGTTTACATTTTGTTTGGCCTTATATTTTTTTATTTTATACTCTTTGTTTTAAATCCATTGGTCTTTGATTATTGATGCTATTTAATCCTCTATTTGTTATTTTAGTTTTTTATTATTAAATTAATTATTTTAATATTATTAATACTATTATGTGGCATCATTAATCTTGTATCATTATTATTATTTTTTTTATATTCATGCGCATGCATCGTTTTTATGTAATATATATTGTTTTATATATAGTTTACGTATGCTTATATATAGTTTATACATATGTTTTTCTTTCTATTTTACTTCCTAACTTTTATATACATATATATACTTTTATATTTAGTTTCAATTTTTTTTTTACTTTTGTATATATGTACATGTATGTATTTATATATTTTTCTAATGAATATTTATATATATACGCACATGTCTATGTTTTTTATTTGCTTAAATACAAACTTATATTTTCAACACATATGTTATAATATATATATGTATATTTATATATTTTTCTTATTTTCATAAATGCATTATATATTTTTTGTTATAAATTCTATAGTCCAAAATTTTATATGTAAACCCACGTGTATGTCTTTTATTCTTTATAATTTCATGTATATATTTTGTACCTTTTTTTCTCTTTATGTTTTTTGTTTATTTCCTTCATTTGATTATTGATTTATGTTTTCATTTATATTTTGTTCATTTGATACTTTACATGTCGTTGTTTTTTATGTACATTAATTTCGTTTATTTCTATGTCATTGTTGTATTTATTATTGTATTTTACACTTAATGTAGCATTACATCATTTTTTTACTCGATTTCAAAATTTTCAAAATCGAGATAATACTCGTATTTAGGATTTTCAAGGAAATTGAGCCCTAACGTATTGAGTTCCAATTTTCTTCGTTAAATCTAACAATCGAGAATTTCTCATTAATCAAAAAATAAAAAGAAAAGCTTGTTGTTGGGAATTTAATATGTTGTATCCTAACGTATTGGATGTGACGTATTGATTTCTCGAGACAAAGATTTTTAAAAAAATAATAATAACAAAGGAAATATTCCAAGTTTAGGATTTTGAGAAATTGTGCCCTAACGTATTGGGCCGCAATTTCTTTATAAATCTTAAACAAATGAATATTATTTTAAATTTTATTACACGAGTATTTTGGACTAATTCATTTTTGAGGAATTAGAATGCCGTGCCCTAACGCATTGGGTGTGACATTTTCTTTCTCCGAAATGATAAGAGTCTTAATAAGTAACGTTTTTTAAGTTTTTATTAATGATCATATTTTTAAATTTTCTACATTAAGACACTAATTAATTAACTAGGTATCAATTTTGGGCGTTACGAGGGTGCTAATCCTTCCTCGTACGTAACCAACTCCCGGATCCATTTTTCTAAAACTCGTAGACCAAAGCTATTTTTTAGGTGATCCAATCACACCTCAATAAAAGATTGGTGGTGACTCCCAATTTTTATTTTTTTAAAGTCAACAACTAATTTTTGTGTTTTTCCAAAATAGAAATGGTTTCGACAATATATATAAAAATATATTTATATACAAATATAAATTTTAAATTAGATTTATAACTTAAATTAATTATTTTAATTTTAATTTTAAATGTATTTATAAAAGTAAAAAAATTAAAATAAAAAAAATAAATCTATTTAAAATATTAAAATGTCATACCAACCAATATGGGGCTCATATGCATCGAAATAAGCAAATATTCACCATTACAAATTGAAACAAGATGAAGTGATTAAAACACACGAAACTTTTGAACCAAACAAATTTTTTGCGGTGAACCAAAAGAACTTTTTTAAATAAAATACTAGCATTAATAAAAACCATGAATATAAAGAATACAAACACATGGCATTTAGTACAAATAATAAATAAGGCATTACAATTTGATGCACAAATATTATGTGCGTAAAATAATCCCAAAAAAAGAGAAAGACAAACTGACGGTAAATGCAACACTAAAAGAATTTAAAAACAAATCAAAGATGCATCACTTTGATCAAACTATTGAAAATTGTGTCCTAATCTCACCATCAACAGACCAACTTGACGACGAACTCTAGTCAACCATAAAACTACTACCAAGAACCCCAAGAGACCTACCGCACAATGATGCATAAAAGACCAAATCTTTGATGGCTTATCCTCCTCATCATCTCAGATTCTAATTTTACAAATACCGTCACTATGCTTTATCATGACAATGCCCTCCGAGAAAGGTTCTCAATAGATCTGGTAGCACCCTTGACAAATCTCATAGATACACTAAAAGACAACTAGAAACTAAAAACTAAAATCATTATTGCTTCTAAAAAAAACATAGTGAACCAAATAAAACCACATAATGTGAAATATAATGTGAAATGTAATTAAAGATAAAATAAAAATGAAGGAATACTATTAAAGAAGTCACAACCAACAATCAGCCCAAAACCAAAGGTGCTGCCAACAAAGCTAAGATTTAGCAAAAGTTGAGCAATTAAGATCTTTTCCTAAAGAAAAAAAGTTGTCAATCAAATATACGTGAACCAAATGAAACATAAAATACTTAGATACCAATTTAGACTAAAAATGATGCTTTCATCGTCGACAATCATAAAAGTATTTGGTACCATAGAAATTTATCACTTTTCTGAGAATTTAACTAGTGGGAGAGCGATTCCCATATTTGGCATGTTAAAAAGTATCATCTTTTTTGGGAATATTTCTTTCCCTTAGCCATGAGAATGTGATTCATTGAAATAATGACGGCAAGTAACATTTTCATATAATTGGAAAGTTATTTTATTTTTGAGACAAAACTTCCCCTTCTTAATTAATTTTTCATTATTTTATACAATATTTTTCACCATAAAATTGTAAAAATTATTTAATTTAATATTTATTTTAAATATTTTCAAATTAGATTTTGAATTAAGATTAAATTTAAATACATATTAATTCTAAAATATATTTTAAATTTAGTCATTTATTAATTTATATTTCAAAATTTATTTGAAATAAGATTTATTTTAAGTTGAAAACTTTAAAATGATAGAGCAGTTGCTAATATCAAAAGAATTTTATTGGACTGCAAAATGAGAATAAAACATACCTTAATTAACCATCCACAACCATGCATAGCATAGACGTAGAGGCAGAAACAAAAGAAAATCATCATCGAAGTGAAATGGCTCCCACCGAAGACACTGAGGTCCACAATTTAAATATTTCCATGAACTTTTTAAAACAATCAATAAATTGCCAAAAAAAGATAAGTTTGGTCACAAACTCAATAGTCAATTAATCCAGAAGATGTACTCTGTTTGATACTTTATATTATTTACTCATATCAATGACAATGGCAAAAGGCCAAGAATGCAAGACAATTATCATTATAAAAGGGAGATACTTTACGGGGTCTTACAATTTCAAAGCAGCAATTACTTCAGGTTTAAAATCAACCCTAAGACTCAAAACTCTCCTAACCTCAGCAGGGGTCAGTCTCCAGGTCATTGGTCCTGAGTTCTCACCCCAGAAATCCAGAATTTCGGAAACCTTTTCCAAGTTCAGGATCGTTGCCATTTGTGTAAGACGAGCAAATTTGTCTCTCACTGTCTTCTGTGTCATCCCCGAGAAATGGCTTACCAAAGCTCTGGTATCTCTGTCAAGCTGAAGCCCTCCGAGCTGACTAAACCTTTTCTGCATCATTATCACTTCCAGCCGCTTCACGATGAAGTCAAGCACCAAACGTACAAATGCATCGTAGTTGTTACCAGTCATTAGAGGTTGGAGCCAAGCCACATTAATTTCAACTGCATGAAGAAGCCTCTGTACCCACGGATCATTAACCTCATTATCTGCATATTCAGACTCTGATAGTTCATAGCAGATGGTTGCTACACTGTCTAATACTGGGCGGATTCGAGGTGTCACAGTTGCCACAAGTTGTTCCATACCAGCATTCAAGGCTTGTCTGAAAGTGTTGCTTAAGTCAGCCAGCTCAGACAAACAAGATTTCACCTTTTCTCTTTCAGCCGGTGCAGGAAACACCTGAAGAGAATGCAAAATGGTAAATACAGTGTGGATACTTAGATAACAACACAAGCTTGAAAAACAGGTTAATGCACATAAGCACCAGCAACAGAAGCAAAATTCAGCGTGTTCCAAGAAACTATTTATCACAAGCCCTGAATTCATCAAGAGAAAGTACAAAAGTCATCACACAACTCTTATCATATCATATAGTAGGGATCACTGTTTGGTACCAACATAATGTATATAAGTTATAGCATAGCTAGCAATTGGACCAATCTGCATTCATTGATTCCAACATCAAAAATAGAGGCTGCAAGAAACAAGATATCAAAGCTTTTCCAGTTAGTCTAAATTTCTAAACTGCACTTTTTCTCTTTTTAGGTGCATGAACCATTCGGTCATATGCTCAGCAAGAATTGGCACCGAAGCTGGTTCAAGAAAAAACAACCTGAGAATATTATGAAGTTCTAACTTGCAAAATCTCTAATATCATGACATACTCTAGTACAAAATCTTCAAGAACTTTCGGATACATTAGCACTAACCAGTTAACTTCTTAAATAATGCACAACTATAAAATGGATTACAATTTAATATATTAGGGAACATAAAAGCCCACTTTTGAAACTTTATCATGTATTCAGCATCCAACTTAAATCGATTACAATTGGTGAAGTTGTCCAATTTGAATATAAGTCATAAGAAACTCAATACTTGACTAGCATTGATAGCACCACCAAATATTATCCCTAACGTGTAGTCCAATATTAACAATAAAAACAAATGAGCCTAAAATGTGGGCAGAAAAAATAAGTAGCAACAAACAAGACAACAAACTTGGGCCGTTATGTTGTTCCATGTCATGCACCCAACCTAAACACTAATACAATAAGTGGGGAGGCCTAACTTGAGTATAAAGCCGCATCAAACACATACATAACTGATTGAAGATAACATTGCTTAACAACTTATATAAAACGCTTCAAAATATGTCTACAAAAGGATAAGGCCTTGTCTTCAATATAGAACATGGGAGTAGCTTGGCCAGTGATGGAGGGGTGCATTTAAGCATCAGAATTGTATATCTTTTAAGCCAAAAAATTCTATTTGTACCTGAATATCTCTGTGGGATTTGACCTACTCAAATGACCCTATGTTAAAATTTATGGAGCACATCCGATTTGATTCACTAGAAAATCAATATGTATTTGTACGGAGACTTGGTTTTATTATGAATTGCTGGCGTACCTATCAATACACAATCAAATCAACGTGTATTGTACAATGAACTTCAATACGCTCGTGGTTAATTTGGTTCAGGCCGAATTAAAATTTTAATACTTTTTTTTTAGCCCAAAAGAACTTATAAACATATTTTCTAAATACTTTAAACTAAAAGTAAAAATTTTAGGCTTTTTCTTAGCAAGATAACATGAAACCTTTTATTTAAAAATATATACTACAAAACAACCATGGTTTCTATTTCATTTACAGAATGACTCAATCCTATTAATATGTAGTATAGATATAATATTTTTGATTTATCTTACGTGTATATATATGTTTCTTTTAGTTAATTCTAAATTTGTACCGCATCTTGGATATGATACTCAATACTAGAAAATGAGATTTCGATTCATGAACATATCTTGGGTTAACAAATGTAGCTGCATATACAATAGCATTGTTCATGGCCATTGCACTAGTGAAATTTTCCTTTATCTCACACAACTTTCTCTTAAATACTACAATCATAGCTCAAGAAACATTTTTGATGACATTAGAGTTATTTATTACATTTTCAGCCTTAAACTCATAATAACATTAAAAAAACTAAATCTGTACCTTTCAGCCTTAAACTCTTATGCTTTTGCATGATGCTATTAGTCAGGTGGCTAAACAAAGGCTTTGTTATGGTTAACTGTTTTTGATGTTTTATCCCTACAGAACAAAAAAAAAAAAAAAAAAAGAAGTTAAGAAAATTCACTCAGAGTTTCTACTTTCCCTTCAAACCAATCTTTCCTTGAAAGTTGAATTCTCACACAATTGTTCCCATTCAAAATACTCGCAGTGATACATCTTTCCTACATATCCTCAGAACTCAGCCTAACACCAGACTTACCAAACTCCCTAAGTATTAAGTTTATCAAAAGATTACCCAGTTCATAAAATCATAACAACAAGATCCAACCATTGGCAGTTAAATGATGTAAACTTTAATTCACTGAGCAAGCAGATAATAATAGTGATCCTTTTATTAACTTTATTTTAATAGTTTATTTTCTCTTTTCCTCTCTTTGTCTGTGCCCCACTGTCCCTATGAACCTTGTCTCTAGATCTGAGCTTTCTTAAACTGTAATTATGGAGAACCATCAATGTTTTTATAACTCCTAAAACCAGAAAGAAATAAACTATATACTTGAAATAAGTAAACAAAAATCATGGAAATTCACTAATATGCCGCAGGTGATAAAATTGTAAGCAATTAGATGCATGAACAAATTAGAAGAACAAAAAGCAGCTAAACCACTGACCTCGGCACACTGCTCTTCAATTTCATGTTTTAGTTTCAGGACATACTCACTGCTAAGATCTATATTATTCAGTGCTGTAGCTATCTCGGTCCCAGTCTTTTGAACACCATGACCACCCAAGAACAGCTTTGCCCCAAGATTTGGTTCTCTTAATTTTAGTTGCAAAGCTTCATAGTATTCATTATTCAGCAAACTACTAGCACCGCTCAGTACCGCAACCACGGAGCTAATATTAGAAGTAGAAATTGCCCTTCGCAAGCAACTTTGCAAAACATAAAACACATCATCCACCATTGAAGTAGTAAGGCTATCAGATACATGTTCATCAATCCCAATTGCTTTCCTCAAATTTTCCACCATAAAGAATCCCTCCAAAATCACGTAAAAACCAGTAACATCTTGAACAACTTTGCTAAAACTTCCTGCCCTAAAAGCTTTAGTGGCCCGCAGGACTAAATCTGGATCCACAGTTGGCATCCCCTTGATCTTTGAGATCATATATTCTGTGTAATCTTCACCAAGTTGCATCAAGGACAGTATTTCTTCTAAATACAACTCAATCTCCCTCGGATTGGGTCCTTCGGGTGCTCCAACAGTTAACAAATGATTATTCTGAGCATTGATCTCAGAAGACAACTTAGCCAATTTCCTAAATTCCATATATTTTTTCAAAATCAAAGAACCCCTTGAATCACATTCCTCTTGTAACTCAAATATTGCATACGCCACTCCATCTTCTCCACAAAGACTCCTTAAAATCTCGTCATTTTCCTCGACAGCCAAAACAATATCTTTAAACAAATTAGTCAAACACCCAACAAAATTTACTTGATGGTTCTGATTTTGTCCATGGCTCTGTTCCACTAACTCAATCAAATGCTCATATTCTAATCTAGATCTCATTCCAATCACTTTCTTCAAATACCCAACATAAATTTGCAAGCCTTCTTCATCAAGCCCCAAGGGCGAATAAAGCTTAATAAATCTCAAAATAGTAGGATGATCCCTTTGATCCACGGCAGCCGTGAGTTTCTTCTTTACAATCCCTTCCAGCAGCTTCTTCGACGCTAACAACTGTTTCCTTTGGTCGGATTCAGAATCCTTAAACTTATCATCGATCTCCAGAAACGTCCGTACGTATTCGGTGGCTGACTCATAATCCTCAGCGTCGAGAGCGCTTTTGACGCCATCGATGCAATTCCCCCTCTCTACAATGGCGTCAATGCGGAGGAGCGTGGAGTTAACGCGGGATTGAGCGAGGTCGAGTTCGCGGACCTTGCGGCTGACTTGGTTGGCGAGGTCACAGGTGGAGGTGATGTTGGAGAGCATGTGATCGGATTCGGCCTTGACGATGTCGAGAACGTCAGCGGATCTTTGGAGGTTGTTGAGAGTCTTGTCGAGGTCGGAACGCTGGGAGAGGAGGGTGTCGAGGTCTAGATCGAGGGCTCGCTGGTAAGCGACGCATTCGTGGAGGAGACGCGTCATGGCTCCCACGTCGGTAAGGGAGCGGACGTAGTCGAGGGCCTCGGGAGTGCCGAATTTAACTGAGGTGTCAGTTCGGTGCTCCGCTGATTCGGCTGGTTTGGGGAGGGAGCTGCTTCTCATCAATGGCATTTCTTTCTTCCCTCAATGCTAACCTTTCTTGGGAGGTTCTGACTCAGATTTAGCTTCGTTTTTCGACTTTACGCATTACTATGATAACGGTTTGCTTAACTGATAAGGCTAAACTATCCATTAGTCCCTCTAAAATTACCAGTTCCTATTTTATTCACATTAAAATAAAATTTATCAATTTAAGCGCTGCTGTTGATAACTTCAGCATTTTGGTCACCAAACAGAATGCTAATTGTGCCTGTGAAGTACATGCCTGTGAAGTACATGTCATAAATTAAATTCCCTAAAAAATTAAGTCATTTTATCCAAAACGATCGTATTTTAATGCCATCTATAACTGTAGTAGCAGCTCTTCTCCTCTCACTCTCACTCATCTCTACCGTCACTTCCCAATACTATTCTTACCACCAGTGCCTTAATTCTCCATTTGGCACTTCGCATGCGCCACTTGATACCAACATCAGATCCTCGTGACGTCGTCGACGGTGCTTGCGGATATGAGGACCTCGTCAAGGTTGGTTACAACATGATAACGACAGGTTTAAGCAATGCTTTGTTTCAGCGTGAGCAGATATGCAACACCTGTTTCTAGCTATGGTGTGTGGATGACATGCGATAGTGTATACCCGGAACATCTATCATTGTCACCTCCATCAACTTTGTGCTCTCAATTATGGGTTCAAAAATGAGGGCAATGAGTGTTGTAATTCTGTCAACATACACTCTGTGCGTCCCATTGAAGCTTTTGAGAAGATTGCCATTTAGAAAGCTAGCAATATGTCTGTCCAGCATCGAAGGTTATCTAGTATCAAATGTATATAAAATCTTCCCATCTTTCATTTAAGCTATTTTTCCTCGAGCTAAAACAACAATTTAAGCAAAACTAAAATCTGAGTTTCTTACGTTGCAGTTTCAAGTTGGATTTGTTGGGGCAAACCAAAACGATTTAAATTTTTTGGGAATTTAATTTAATAACATATAAAAAAAAACACACATGGCAGACACAATCGTTTGATGCTTAATTGAGTGACCAAAATGCTTAAAGTTATTAATAGTAGTCCTTAATAATATTATCTTAGAATAATAAAAATAGGAATGACATGATTTTAAAGAATAATTTACCCATGTTTTACGACTCAAAATATCAATTTTTAATTAATTGGTTTAATTGGACAAAATATTGAAAAATAAGAAAAAGAAAATCAGAAATATTATAAATATATATAAATAACAATCTATATCATATATCATATATCATATAATAAGGTACACAACCATTAAAATTATGAATCTATGTTTTTTCTATTTAGATAAATATTTAATTAAATAAAAAAATTAATTAGATAATTAATTATTTATTATATATATTATTATATAAACATTTATTTATTATATATATTATTATGTATGTTAAATTTTGATTTTAACATAAATTTTAAAAAATTAATTATCTCATTTTTAAAAGTATTTTTAAGTTATAATTGATCTATTCATTAGATTTCATTATTATTTTCAAATAACTTTAAAAATAATTATTACATATTTATATTATATTAAATATTTAATTAGATAAATAGAATTTTTAAAGTTTAAATAAATATTTAATTAGATAATTTATCAATTTGATTCAATTTAAATATTTATTTAAATATTATCGATATTAATATATATTATAGATTTTGATATTAACATAAAAAAATGTTAAAATTCATTATCACATTTTTAAAAGAAGTATTTCTTTTAAATTACATAATTGAGTTATTCATTAGGTTTTATCATATTTTCGAACAACTTTATGAATAATTATTATATATTTATATTAACTTAATAATATAATGCAAAAAATAAATTTGAATAATCAAATATTTAAAATAATATATTTAAATAATTAAATTTTAAAATTTAAAACCAAAGTTTTATTATCTAGAATTAAATAATCAAATATATATCATAATTTATTTTAAAAAATAAAAATTACCTATTTGATTAGATTTTTCAAATAATCAAACATATATTATCTCTTTTTTTTTATGTAATATATATATTTGTATTCAATTTTTCATTATATATTAGATTACATCTTAAATCATAAGTATATTAAAATCATCATTTCTTAAATTTATAAATTAATATTTAAATCATAATTATTTTTAAATTTAATTACTCACCGTTAACTCTATAAATATTATACGTAATAAAAACTTTTTTTTCAAATTTAAACTTTCATTTTAAAAGATGCTTTTTTCTTCTTCTTCTTGCTTACTTACACATTTCATTTTTCAAATTTGCTTTTATTGAGTAATTTTATTTGTTTTTATGTTTCAACTAACTTGAATTTTTCAATGTTTTAATATATTTATTTATATTTTTAATGTTCACTCAATGTATTTTTTAATAATATTTTTTGTTGTGATATTAATTAAAGAAATTTTTAAAATATGCCTTTGTAATCTAAATTAATATTTAAACAATTTTATCATTATAATTAAAATAAATGAATATTTATCAATACATTTATATATAAATTGACAAAATGTGTAAAGTTGATGGTTAGTTTGTTGAATTTTTAAGATTTAGGATTAAATTGATAGAATTTGTAAACATTGGAAAGCTAAATTTTGTATTATAACATTAAAAAAGGTAACCGTTAACTATTTAACACAAAAAATATTAAATTTCGATAGCATCCGTAACTAAAATAAAAAAATTAAATCTAAATGACCAAAGTAAAAATACGCTAATATTTTAAGTAACTATCTTTTTTCAGTTTACCCTAAAAAAATTTCACCTACAATATAATTGTGACATAATCTAATATATTAATAAGCTTGAATTAAACAATCAAAGTCTACTAGGAGTACTATGTAAAGTTCATTTTAATCTCTTTACTAAAAAATTGCTTCAAATTAATTTTTATATATTAAAAATTTATTTAGATAATTACATCACTAAAATTTGTCATTAAATTGTTGATAATTTGAACAAAATATATCATATCACATTTATGTATCTTTAAAATATTCTTTTGTTGAAAAACCTCATAGAACACATTTCCAAAAAGCTCATGAATTTTCCATTTGTGACTACTTTCCATTTGTGGCTATTTCACTTACGAACTTGATTATTTATGATAATTTAATTTTTCAACATTGACCATTTTTACCTTGATTATAAAAGACATGGATTATTTTTTTAGCCAATGTGTTGATTATTTTATGGTTAGATTTTTTATGAATTGAATTAGTTAAGTATGATACACGTATCAATTTTATGTGTAAAATTTACAATATGAAAGATTAATCTATAGTAATTTTTAAGTAGATGATCTAAAATGAATTTCTTGCTATAGGAGAGGGACTTCTAGTACGCTTTAACCGATAGAAAGCAATCCAGCTGGGAACTCTACTTTTATCTAACATCTCTTAATTTAAAAGGAAAAAGAAAAATCTTAGTGCCGGGAGGCGCGAAAGTCTTAAGTTAAACGACGCCGTTTCATTCATGTCTATATAAATCATAAAATGTACCAACGTCTTCTTTAGCGAGTCATTCGCAAATGGAAAAACCCTAAAATCATATATTTCTTATTTGCCAATATCAATTCTCCATTGTTTTTTGTTTAATATTTTATCAATTAAGAAAAAGTAGTTTGAAAATGGCCAAGAAAGTTGCTTCTAGAAGAGAGTTGTTGGAACGATGGAGCGGCATCGAAGAAGAGGAAGAAGAAAGCGACGATATTGATCCTTCTATGCGACGTCGTCTTCACAAGCGCAAGGAAGAATGGTTTCTTTTCGTTTTTCTTTTTTTCTCTCTCGTATTTTCTTGTGCAATTGCTTCAAGATATTTATTTTTATTATTCGTTTTACTGATCATTCCCGCTGATATCGAAATGAAAGAAAATTAGTAAAATGCCATAAGTTTGATTTTGACATTGTCACATTTTTCGTTGTTTTTGTTTTACTGAACTGACTGTTTGTTATTGAGAAGAGCTCTGGAAACGGAATTTTGCTTGAAGTTCACATTGGGTTGTGAAACTATTGTGAGAATAATTATGTTAGAGCTGGTGCATTGCTTATTCTTGACCATTGTAGTTCTGCTTTCCATAATTTAAATAAACGGAAGTTAAAAGAATATATATTCGTAGATTGGTTTTGCATTTGAAAAGTTTTGAAAGTTAAAAGAATATATATCCGTAGATTGGTTTTGCATTTGAAAAGTTTTGATTATAAGTTTCAGAAATGTTGGATATTGGCATTTAGTTTTGTGGCCAATTACGTGACTAATTTATTTTGGAAAATTTTGCTATGGAACTTGAATGTGTTGCTGTTCCTCTTCTTGTTTTTCAGTTCTAAAAGCAATTGTACTTTAGTTGTTTCTGTCAAGAAGATAACTGCCTTCTTGTCCAAAATGATGACGGATCTTGATTACTTCTTTTCCTGTGCAGTTTTATTATTACCTCGTGCAAAGTAAATTCACCATAAATTATTATGTGCATGCCGATGTGATTTTCCTCTTATGTATGAATTATTGATGCCAATATTATTGAGGTCGTTTTATATTTTGGGAAAACTTTTCTCGAAGCCCTTTTTTTTTCCCCTTAATCATTGGAGGTTCTCTCCATTTTATGTATATGTGTTTATAATATTGACTATTTATTTGTTTTCTTTTGAAAATTTCATTGATAGATGAACTTATCTAGTTACTAAATTCCTTGCATGCTATCACTGTGAAGGTTCTCCTTTTGAGCTTCATTAATTCTTTGTTCTCGGTTTCCTATTTGTTGAGGAAATTGTTTGTAGTTTTCCAGTTCTATAGGCTTTGTTGCCTTTATAAGTTTACAAAGCTGGGATTTCTTTGGCCTTTTTCGTATGCCAGGTTTGCTGATGCATTCAGTGTGTTGATAAGTTTACCAAAGGAAAATCACATTTGGTGTGGCTCATGGGATATAATGGGTCCTCTCTTGGAAACTTTCTACAATTATTTTAAAGATGACCGCAATGATTCCCCTCTACGGCTTCTATGGAAGAGGATCTCTGAGGAAATGCGCCATTGCATTCAATGTGTTTCTCAGCACCATCAAGCCCAGGAGATGTACATCACGGAGTATGAGTTGTGTACCATAGGTCCCCTTCTTGATGTGTTGCGGAGCCTTGATGAAGAAAGGGTGACTCAACATTTGAGAGAGATCAATGAAAGATTGGTGCGGCAGGAGTATGATCCTGTATGTGATAATGCCGAGGTTGTCAATCTCATGTATGAGGTATAATTACTCTTCTTTTTCTACTTTCATGTATTATCTTTTGGTACTTGCATTTGACAATTTGCCATCATGCTAACTAGAATAAGGTGAAACTGTTATTTAGTTTTGTTTTTGTTTTTCTTTTTGGTTTATGCTTTAAAATCTTCTTAATTGTAAGAACAAGCTGCAGGTATGTGGTGAATGATAAATGATTATTAGTGCACAGAGATGGAGCACACCAGTCAATTTATCTAGTCCCTGGTGGATGATTAAGTTTCTGTCTCCCTCTCATCTTTACTCGCATCCAGTTGCAAAATTTTTTTGGTGGTTAAGAGGGCTTTGTTTAACACGATACCTATCTTATAGTTAGGCAATGAGCATGGGGTGTTTATTCTAATTGCATTTGCGTTTTGTACATTTTTTATGCTATTCTGATGATTTATTGATGATTTAGATATCAATATCTAACACTTAGGAAACCATTATGTTGTTTTTGCGCTTTCTTTGGTATTGTTTCTTTGTAGGTTCTTATCTTGAATGAAACTTATCTTTTCCATAAATAATTTAAAGAGTTGGTTATGAAACATAATATCTAGTTGTTGTTTTTGTTTCCCCTATTATCATTGTTTTTAAGTTAGTATATAAAGAAAGTGGTACACATGGGAGTAGGTTGGGTTTGATCAAATTTGCTGAGTTCCTTTAGTGATCAAAATTTCTGAGTTAATTATCTCATATTCGGTATGTTGGCTCTAGCTGATTAGATAGCTCACGTATATGTATATTAGTTTTTATTTTGTTTTGCCCTGCTGACTTCTCCTTGCTTCTTGTTTACTGTCTAATTGCTCACAGGTTTTGATGTTTCCCACCCTATTAGATGATCAGGCCTTGTTTATAGATTTTGAAAAGTTCATTGAAGCTGTTGATGATATGCATGAATTGGCTTTGGCTGGGCAACAGTTTCTGGTATTTCACTGCAAAGTTTTTTATGCACCTTTTCTGTCTGTGGTTTTTCATTTTGATCTCCACCTCATCAAGTAGACATGTTTGTCAGGGTGTTTATGCATTGCTTTTTTTCAATAGAAGAGTGCGGACTGTTGGTCATCGTTTAGCTAAATGTATGGGAAAAATGAGGTATTGTTGCTTTGTACCAATGCTAGTATGTTGATTTCCCCTTCTGTTATTGTTTTATTATTATGCTCATCTGGAATTGTTGTCCCTTTTGTTTGGTTCAAATATTGTTTTCTTTTATTGTACATGGTGCATTCTGTAATGTTTTGCTTGTCGCTGTGAGTTTTTTTTTCTTTAATTATCCAATCATTTATGTTCATCCATCATTCCTGGAAACCAAGGTTTATATCATTTTAATTTATCACACTTTATTTCCTTATACTTGTTCTGTCTTTATGTAGGAGAGCAATGGATCTGGAACCTTTGCAACCTTTGCTTAAAAAGTTCATTGGCTTTTTGGAGAATGAAGTATTGCCTTCACCTTTAGAGACTTCAAGGCCAAGAGCACAGCTGGACCGCTTACCCATATGGCTTGGGATTACATCCTTGTAAGGAAGTAGGGTTAAATTCTTGATCATCTATAACTTTTTATTTTGTCTTCTTTCTCTGTAATGTAATGTTCTTTCTCTTGAGATGAAGGCTTGAGTTCTTGGAACCTCCAGCTTTTGAAGAGGGAATACTGGAGCGCTATCCCATCTTTCTTGATATTGTGCTCAACCATATAAGTGGTGATTCACCTGAATTTTCCCATGCTGTTAGTTGCTTGAGAGAACTTTTCAAAATGCTTGGTATGAGCCCTTTTTTTTCATTTTCCTTTTCTCTTGCCTTTTCCCCCAAATAGCTAATTATGTTTTTCTACTTTCTTAAGGTTGTAAGCTTTGGCTAAGGGCTACATTATCTCCCAGTGTGATGCGCAACACGTTGTTGGGTCAGTGTTTTCACACTAGAAATGAGAAGATGCATAAAGATATTTTTGATCTTTTCCTGCCATTTCTGCAGGCACGTTCTTTTCTTACTTGTCAGTTGATGTTAACTTTGCAGCATATATAGTTGTTATAAAGTTGCTGATGTGTGATAAATTTTATTTTAGTCACTTGAAGCTTTGCAAGACGGGGAACATGAAAAGCAACGCAGGCATTTCCTTTATTTTCTTCTCCACCAAGTTCCTGTGAGCACTAACTTCAGTGTTTTAACGAGAAAAACAGCCTGCAAGGTCCTTACTATATTCTGGAATATGGTGGATGGAAATGCTTTGTACTTTCTTATTCTCTCTTTCTTTTTGTTGTAATGGTTCTATTGTTGTGCAATTTATTACAAGATTTTATTTTCAGATTGCTCTTCTTATCATACATCGAGGCTACAAGATGAATCCACCATGCCCTCCTTTTGAATGTGCTCATATGTGGTATGTGTTATTGAATATCATTATCCTGTACATTTTCAAACCTTTTTTAGGAATCAATATTTGGGGATGGATGAAATGCTGTTATTTAATGTGTTTTGGTTTTTCCCATTCTGAGTTGTTACTTCTCAGAGAGAGGGTTTGAGGGCCAAGATGGTATTGGATGAACATGGATATTGGTGGAAGAGAATGGCGTTTCTATTAGCTAAAGCATTATTATTGTACAAGTTTGACCTTAGTTATTGTTTGCCATGGATAAATATTTGGAAGTTCAATTTTTCTAGCAGCAATAGATGGGAGTGCTCTCTCTAAGTGTCTGTCTGTTCTGAAACCAAATATCCCCTCTTTTACTGAAGGAAAAGTTTGTGCTGTAAAGCTTGCTGTCTTGGTACTTATTCTTAGGGCATTTAGTAATCTAGCTAAAGGACATACTGTACTGACATATATTTATGCAGAACTCTTTGCTTCATATTGAGGGAGTTTGCAAAGAAACAAATTTATGACTGATATTTCAGCAATCATGCTGGACAGGGGTCCTTCTCTTGTGTCTTCTTTGAAGGATTCTTCACTCTACAGTTCCCTGCGCCAGCCTGCCTTTGATCTCATACAAACGATTCTAGTGTCTGATGCCGCTGCCTTGATAACTTCAATGCTGAATTGTTGCATAGCTACAAGTATTGCTAAAAACTCTTCTATTGAGTTAGATGACGAGGAAGGACATAATAAGCTTCCATTTACTCAGTATGTTGAAGATAGCGATACTGGTTGTTGGAGTGAATTTAGCACTCAGAGCCAAATTACTTCTCCAGAGTATAGAGAATGGATGTCTATTCCTATGTTGTGGATTGATGTTCTTGTTGATATTGATCCTTCAGTTTTCCCAATATCATTTTCCAAGGCTGTATTATGGGCTCGATCTCGTTTCCCTATGATAGAACCTGAGAATAGTGCTGAAATGGCCCTTGATATTAGAGGTTGGCTTTCATCCTCCGCTGCAGAAATCTCAAGTACATTTGGATGGAAGATACCAACTGGTTCTGATGATGGAGGGGGGAAGGAATCTAAAAACTCAATGAGGTTGTCAACAATGTGTCTTCCTTTGATAAAGACTTTCAACAGGTTCTTAGCATGTATCTTCTTTGTCTACATCTTTTACTTTATAGCAAAATCTGTTATATGTTTTCAATTTGTCTCTAATGAGAAACCCACATATCAAGTTAAATGCAATTTACAATACTGGATGCTCTTTGACAGGTTAACTGCACATTTTTTGATTCGAATGGGGCAAGGGGAACTTCGAAAGCAGTGGTCTTGGGAACCTAGGATGGGTGAAAGCTTGATCCTCTCACTTGTGGACCCAAATGATGTATGTCTAATTGTTGTCTAGATCTCATAAATTAACTTGTATTGCCTTTATGATATAGATCAAGTGATGAAAAAAGTTTGCTGTGGTTGGTCTCTCAGGATTTGTGCATAAACTTTTGTTCTTGTTTTTTCTGATGCAGAATGTGAGGCAGTTTGGCAAGTGTATCTTGGAACAAGTTTCAAATACACGGGGTCTTGGTTGTGGCTTGAAGTTTCTTTGCTCTGACATTCTTTCTCTATCTGCTGTTTATTTGGGCTTGAGGCATGCCTTGAGACTTGTAAGTGTTACTCCTGTTGCAGTAGCTCTTAAAAGAAGCACAGTGAGCATTTAGCTATATTTTCTTGTTTATCTAATGTTGTTGGCACAAACTGATTATGCTCTCAGCTTATAGTACTCTAGATTAAAGGACATTCCTGAACAAGGGCTTTTTTTTGCAATATCATTGATGTTCTGCTACTGTAGATTTACAGCACATTAGTGATTCAATGATGTTGCTACTTCTGCATAAAGGTCAGGCATATTCTGATGTCTTTTTCTTGCACTCTCCAGGTCCAGTTAGATTCTGTTTTATTAAAATTTCAGACTTTGCACCACTTTTTCTTTGTTCTATGCAAATTACTTAAAGATGAGGACTTGCCTAATTCAGAAGTAGCAGAAGATTCTTCCAATGCCTCAAATATCATGATGTACTCTTCTCAGGGTGGATTTCTTAAGCAGCCATTGTTTGATGCTTTGCCTGCAAACATGGGCAGAAATTACTCCCGTGTTGACCCAAAATTAAGGGAAAATTTCTGTTACTCATTGTCAGAAATTGTGTGGCCAGCCTTATGCAAGTGCTTGGTAGAAGGGAAAGCATTTGTTAATTACAGTCTTTGTCAGGTATCATCCTTTGATTTTCATTGCATTTTTGTTTTTCTTTTTGCAAATTCTTGATTATATTTTGGAAGTGCATTTTACATTTAATTGCTGTTATGGACGCATCTGAAGAGAGTTAATTAGTCCCTTCTGGACTAACTTTTTGGGTCTTACAAATTCACTTTGTATGACCTCGTCATACAATGCTTTTGAATGTGCATTAATGCCTCCCCATCTGTTTGTATATTTGCCTTTGCACATGCATTGTTGGCTAGTCTTTTGCTGCTATCAAATTATAGAAGAGACTGTCATTATTCTTGTGTACAGGTAATAAAAGCATTAAATTTCTGTTTAATAGCTCCATTTAGCAGGCATAGTTGATATTATTTGCTTCCTTTTCAGATGACTTGTGTTCGTGTGCTTGAGATCCTCCCTGTTCTATTTGGAAGACTCAGTCCGTCACTTGTTAGTTTGTTTGGAGATTCTAAAGTAGCATTAGGGAATTTAGTGGATTTCAAATGGCTTCATGATCTTATGGACTGGGGAAAGTCTCAACTTAAGGTCATTGTTGTCTATTGGAAAAAGGCTGTAATATCTTTGCTGAATGTAATCAAGCTATTAAGGAGTGATAGTTCTCTGTTGATGGTTGGGGCTGTTGAAAATCTTATTTCAAGCGGTAAGTTCGGCTTACTGTCTTTTAATTTTTTATGTTTCATTTGGATAAAAAAATTGTTTGCATATTTAATTTGGAGTTTATACAAACTGTAAGGATCCATATAGCTATGTAAGAATTAGTAGAGATTAAATGTACATTTTTATTTGAACAAGTGTGCAAAGATAGCATTCAAAGTCCACTCTTTTTTTTTGTATGATAATTTTTTAAATTCACTACTCATTCAAAATCCAACAATTTATGAATTTGAATGTAACCAACCATAAAATTCATTTTTGTTTAGATTGTGACTATACAAATTGTACTACATTTTAATATAAATTCTTCTTCTTATAGATGTAAGTTCCTGGGTGCTACTTCGGTTAATTGTATTTTTATTCTCATTTTTTCCCTTTTTGTTGTTCATGTGATCAATATTGGTCTATTGCTAGGTATTATTCATGTGTTATATGCTTTTTCAATGTAGATGCTGTTGACATGGATGAATTGATAGAACAAGTATCACGACTTTGTGTTACATTATCTAAAGAAGTTTCTTGTGCTATTGGACATTCAACCTTAAGGTCAAAAAAATTGTTTTCTGGAGCATCTGTTGAGGGAAGGTACCCTGCAGCTGATGTGCAGCTTCCTTCTACTGGAATGGATGTAAAAGTTTTCGATTCCTTAAAATCAGAAAAAAAAATGAATGAAAGTAATCTGATTGTTATTTCCGATGATGAGAAGGAGAAACATATTGCATCTAGTAAGTCAGGTCATCAAATGTTGCATGGCCAGGTGGAATTTCCTTCTACTGATGAGCAAGCTTCAGAAACTTACCATGCCAAGAAGGTTGTCCATGGCACTGGTACTGATACTTCAGCGGATCTACTTGAGTCTCCCATGAAAAAAGATTCCCTTGTTTCTCAGACACAGAAACCTGAGAAATCAAGAGTCAAGCCACCACATTGTCCCAAACCAAAAAGCCCTGATAGTGAGAGGAAAGAAATAAGCTCCAACTCCAGAAGTAGTGTTATTTCATCTCAGAGTAAAGTTGATCAGGAGAACAAGTTTGATGAATCTGTTAAATTAAACAGTATTAATCAAGGTTGCAAAAAAATAAATTTTGGAACCAAAGATACAATTTTGAGGGAGGTAGTTGCTGCAGATGATCCGTTGGAGGCTGCTTTCAGAACTGTAACCGTACAGCCATCACTTCTTGCAAAGTCTGGTCCTGTTGCTCCTAAAAGGCAAGTCATTCAACTTAGATCACCTTTTGAAAATAGATCTAGCCTACACAGGCCGGAAGCTCAGGTTAAAAGGTTCAAGCCTCCAAGACTGGATGACTGGTACAGGCCAATACTAGAAGTAGATTTCTTTGTAACAGTGAGATTAGCATATGCAAAAGATGATGAGAGTCGCACCGTTAACAAATTAAAGGAGGTCCCTGTGTCATTCCACTCGCCTGAACAGTATGTAAACATTTTTCGGCCTTTGGTTTTGGAGGAATTTAAGGCACAACTGTATAGTTCCTTTCTGGAGATGTCTTCATGGGAGGAGATGCACTGTGGCAGTATATCTGTGCTGTCAGTTGAGAGGGTTGATGATTTCCATCTTGTTCGATTTGTCTATGATATTGATGATTCTACAGCATCTAAAAGTTTGTCAGAGAATGACCTTGTTTTACTCACTAAAGATCTTCCAAAAAGTACCTCCCATGATGTTCATATGGTTGGAAAGGTATTTTGTGCTAATATACTATTTACTGGGATCGTATCATTCCTGTTCTGATTGCAGTGTTTTCTCTCACTTGTATATTTTTTTAATTCATTTTTCTGCAAGACCTTTTGACCCTTTTTTCAGGCAAATTTCTTTTGTTTGTGTGTATATATATAACTCTTTTTAATTTATTACTCTTGACCTTGAACATCCAACGGAACAAAACTGCTGTGCATCATTAACTGTTTGTTTATCCTATTTAGTTATTGACTGGAAGTAACTTTTTCTATTAGCTTTTGCTTAATAATATTTTATGTTACTTTAGATATTTGATTCTAAAAGTGGTTTATTATTTGTTTAATGTTTATGTTTTGTTATTAAAAATGATCAGGATGCTCCTATAGGAGTGCAACAGTTAAGCCAATAATTTTAAGTGTAAAACCTAAACTTACAGTAGTCGGTTAAGTATGCTTGCATGGTGGTGAAGATGACATGTTAGTTGACTTCTTTAGTCAACTGTTCTGTTAAATATGGTTTTGAACTGTCGATTTCAGTGGTAAATAAATACTGATTGATGATTTGTAAATTTAATTATTATGAAGTCTTAGAGAGTGCAATGAGTTTGAATAACTTTGAGGGTTTTAACCCAAAATTATGAAGGTTAATCTATTGTTGCCCAAGTTAATGCCGAAGTTACTAAATTTGTATAACTGCCAAAAGTAAAAATATCTTTTTATTTAGTAATTTCCACTTAGAAAGATCAACTGATTGTTCATTGCTTCTCTCTACCTTCACTAATATTTTAGTCGTTTGGTCTTGAAAACATCTAAAATTTTATCTTCTGTAACCTGGCTTCTATGGCAACTTGCTAGCATTACCACTTGTTTTAATCTAATCTGGTGGAAAAGTTGCTTGAGGGTTCATGTTGTCGAAACCTGTTCTGAGGGGTGTTTTTGTGTGGTCCAAGATCCTCAAATGAATCTGCATATTTTTTTATGGTTGATTCTCCTGAATTTATTTGGAGGACTTTTCCTGACTTTTGATCTGTATCATTGTGCTGAATTTTCTTCTCATTTGCTTAAACACCTAGCAACCTATTTATTTACTTTTCTATAATTGCTGAGGTTAAATTGAAAAAGATTTGATTTCCCATAGCTTTAATAAAGTAATGTCACTTTGTCATTGGTTGGTGTAATTTATTTTTCTTTAAATTGAAAAGATTTAAAAATTTACTGTCCATATTTCACCAAAGCAACTTCCCTGTCTACAGGTGGAAAGACGTGAGAGAGACAATAAAAGGAAGTCAAGTATGCTGCTGATTCGGTTTTATCTTCAGAATGGCTCAATACGTTTGAATCAAGCTAGGAGGCAGCTTCTTGAACGTAGTAAATGGCATGCCAGTCGTATCATGAGCATTACACCCCAGATCCGAGAATTTCATGCACTGTCATCAATAAAGGATATCCCCTTGCTTCCTGCCATTTTAAACCCTGTCAGTGATCCTACCATCTCGTATAAACCAACACTAGATTTCAGTAAGCTATCCCAGCCCCTGCAGCAATTACTGAGGTCATCCTTCAATGATAGCCAACTGCAAGCCTTGAATGTTGCTGTTGGATCACAGAAGATAAAGAAAGATTTTGAATTGTCTCTTATTCAGGGTCCTCCAGGTAGGCTCTATTGTTTTGGCTTCTACTTTAGTTTTTACTTTTAGTATATTGTTATATTAGATAATGTTTCAATCAGTAGCAAACCATAAACATATTCTGTATTTAGAGCTTCTTGCTTGATTCAATAGGGACTGGAAAGACCCGAACTATTGTGGCCATGGTTGGTGTTTTGCTAGCTTCCTTTCAACGGAGAACAAATGAATCAGAGAATTCTCAGAGTGGTTATTTGAGACAATGCCATAATTCTTCCACCAATTCAAATGCACGAGTAAGTGAGGCCACTGCCATTGCAAGAGCTTGGCAGGATGCTGCCCTGGCTAGACAATTAAATGAAGATGTTGAAAGATCAAAAAAGTCAATAGAAAGTTCTACAAGAGGAAGGGTGTTAATTTGTGCTCAGTCAAATGCTGCAGTTGATGAGCTGGTGTCAAGAATATCTAGTGAAGGTCTATATGGGAGAGATGGGAAGAGGTACAAACCGTATCTTGTACGGGTTGGGAATGCAAAAACAGTTCATCCAAATTCACTACCTTTCTATATTGATACACTTGTTGATCATCGGTTGGCAGAAGAGAAAATGCATACAAATGATGCTAGAAATGATTTAAGTATGGAGTCATCTTCTACAGTACTGCGTTCTAATCTAGAGAAGGTAGTCGAAAACATCAGATTCTGCGAAACCAAGCGTGCAAACATAAGGGATGGCAATTCAAGCATAAAGAAAACATCAGAAGGATCTAATAAGGAAATGGATGTAAAAGAAATGGCTGGTCCGGAATTAGAGGCTAAGCTACAACGATTGTATGAGCAAAAGAAACAAATTTATAAAGATCTTAGTGCTGCTCAGGCACAAGAGAAGAAGACTAATGAGGAAACCAAAGCATTAAGACATAAACTGCGGAAGTCTATTTTAAAGGAAGCTGAAATAATCGTTACAACATTAAGTGGTTGTGGTGGAGATCTCTATGGTGTATGTGCTGAAACCATATCAAGTTTTAAGTTTGGCAATCCATCTGAACATACTCTTTTTGATGCTGTTGTGATTGATGAAGCTGCTCAAGTAATTGCCCCCTTTTTGCAATGCTTCCATTTTGTTTCTGTTATTGTTGCTTTCTCTTTGTTTTAAGGTTTGAAATTGTCATTGCAGGCTTTGGAACCAGCTACTTTGATTCCTCTTCAGCTTTTAAAGTCAAGAGGGACAAAATGTATCATGGTATGGGCCAAAATACTAAGAACTAACTACTTAATTGTCTTTAGCATTGTATTTTCTGAACTTGAGAATCAACACTGAAGTAAAGAGTCTTTCCTAAAGGTTGGTGATCCAAAGCAGCTTCCTGCAACAGTTCTCTCTAATGTTGCGAGCAAATATATGTATGAATGCAGCATGTTTGAGCGTTTACAAAGAGCTGGTCATCCTGTTGTTATGCTTACTGAACAGGTAGCCTTCACTGCAATTGCTTATTCCTTGCTTAGTGTCTAAACATAAAGCCCTTTGTTTTTTTTGTAATCTTTTTTACTATCTTCCATTTGTACCATTTCTACACGAGTCATGATACTTGCACCACCTTTTTTTTAATCTCAGACATTCATACTCCTTGTCTTTGGACAAATTCAATGGTGGAGTCTATTAATTTATGGGTAAACCAACTGATTCATAAATGAGATTACAGTTAAACGAATATATTTTTGCCACATTAGGGGGACAAATGTGGTGGCACAAATAATAATTTTTTTTACAGTGGCTGCTTTCTGGATATGAAACAAAAGACCTACCATGAATGTGATCATGTTAAAGGTTAGTAAAGTTAAGAGTTTAATGGATACAAAAAGTCATAGGTCAGCTGTTGCTATATGATTTGTGAAGTTTGGTTTGACGTTTCTTCAAATTCTTTTCTGCTCTGGAATTCTATTCCCAGTTGTATGACGTACCATTTCTACTCAAGGTGAAAAAGATCAGCACTCGGAAGTAGTGTAGTCATGTCTTAAGGTTAATTAAGGTTAAGATTAAATTTATCTAATATCGAAATGAGATTGATCACATTTTAAGGAATATTAAGGTCAAGTTTCCTTGGCATATAAAAGAATATAGATTTGATGTTGCTAAATGATTGGGAACTTTTGTTTACATATTCTTAACATTATTTTCAAAGGTCATATGTGTTGTGCTTTGTCTGTAAGGGTGTTAGTTTGACGGTGGCTCTGGCTCTATTTCTGATACTGCCTTTTATATTTTTTTTGTCTGGACTGACTTGACGGGGGTGCTCCTTATTCTCATTATTTTGATAATCATCTCTTTTGATCAGATTGCTAATTGCACATCTGTACTGTTTATTTTAACTTGTCTTGATTCCCTATGCAATAATATGTACCATTTTCGCTTGCTTTCTTAAATGTAATTTTTCTTTGCTTATCTGATGTTTCTTTGACATTTGGTTCTATATTTTCATCTTTGTGGGAACTCTTGGAGTTTTCTAATATTGCTTATACTGGTAGCATAACAACTTAATTACTCTTTGATGACTGTCTTCAAATTAACATAATGTCTAACATCTAACAAGAACCTGCAGAAGTGTTTGAGATCAGCTGTGCCTCTGGAAATGTGGTTATGTAGTTGATGTGCTGGAATTGCCCAACTTGTTATCACAGTTGGTTCATAGTCTTGTTCTTCACGTCCACCCAGCATCAATGCAGGATGCACTTTAAAGATAAATTGTTTTAATAATTCCAAAGCATATCTTAAGTTGACCTCACTTGTGCCAATCTAGTGAAATCTAGAAAAGAATGAAAAACAATGGGGGAAGAAAGAATGCTGTTAGCAGAACAGATTACGTTCTTGTTATAATAAAAAAATTGAGGCCTTTAAGTTCCACTTATCACGTTAAGCATCTATGTCTTTTGAGTGGCATGACGAAACAAGCTTCTCCAAAACCTAATAGCTGATAATAAACTAATTCCTAGACTGAAAATTTGTGAAATCGAAACAGATTAATTATGGAACTAATGCTGACCAATAATGTGTTGAGGAAATACTAACAGGATTAACACATCTCTTTGTGGCTTTAAAATGACTAACCTATTTGATTATTATCTTAGACAGGCTGAGCCATACTAACTATTAAGCTCTCTACCTAAATTGAAAGTAGTAAATCCAACCAAAAAGAATCCTTTTCCTTCCCTTTTTCTTGATTTCTCTCTTGAATAAACTCAATTGTTTAAAACATGGTGACTGCATCTTAATTCTGATGTGGATTGGGGAAGAAAACAGTAGCAATTAAAAAAGAATTAGGGCTGAACAAACGAATAGGAAAGAAGTTGGAACTCTAGAAACTTAGGGTGATAAAAAACTTTAGTTTTCTTTATTAAATTCAAGGAAATAATAATAAAAGTCTGCTGCTGCAACTTCTATTACAATATATATATATAGGAAACTTCCTTGTAAACAAAGTTTCTACTCTTGCAAATAAAGTTTAATTAATAATACTAGACTTAACCCCCAAGTAATAATAATCCTAGCTGTCAAAAAAGATATCTAATACTTTTTATAAACTGAAATAATAAAATATATTTATTTTTAATTTTAAGCTCCTGTGTCATTCTCCTTGGCTTGGAAAACTCAACTCCGGTGAAAAAACCTTCACAACTTCAGCATAAATCTCTGGATTAACTCTTTGCAGCTTTTCTTCTGCAATCCAAGTAATTTTACTAGCTGGGTTGCCTAACCATTTCACCAGAAACCTCCTATATTTGTTACCCCTTCTAGACCTCACCTTTTTAACATCCAACACATCTTCGATAACCTCCAGCCTAGTCGTGGGAAGTTGCTGCACTTGGTCTGAAATTTCAGCAGCATTCCCATCAAAACCCTTAAAAGAGTATAAGTCAAACATTAAAAACTGGGCTGTTGAGCAAATCAGTTGGCAGCTCAATCACATAAGCATTCGAACTTATTTTCTTCAACACCTTACATGGCCCAAACGTCTTTGGTTTCAGCTTGTGTTAAGTACCCTTTGGAAGCCTTTCTTGCCTCAAATGTACAAGAACTAAGTCTCTCTTTTAAACTCCTTAATTCGATGATGTAGATTAGCTTCATTAGCATAATCCTCATTGCTTGCTTTCAAGGCAGCCATCACCTCTTGGACTTGTCTTATATGATCAGCAAAAGCTTCTCCGTCATCACTCACCTTAGTTCCAAATGGCAAAGGAACTAAATCAAGAACGTGTTTGAGGTTTGAGTCCATAGGAAGCTCCAAAAGGTGTCATTTTAATTGTTCTATTCACAGACTTGTTGGATGCTAACTCAGCTTGAGGAGTAATCAAATTCCAACTCTTCTCACAATTCCCAACAAGACACCTAAGGAAATTTCCTAAACATCGATTGACAGCCTTAGTTTGCCCATTTGTTTGTGGATGACAAGTGCTGAAAAACTTCAATTGGGTTCCCGTTTTCTTCCAAAAAGTCCTCCAAAAGTGTCCATCAAACTTGAGAACTCTATCGGAAACTATAGGTGTAGGAACACCATGTAGCCTTACCACTTGAAAAATAATTCAGCAGTATGAGTTGCATCAGAAGTTTTAGAATAAGGAATGAAATGTGCCATTTTCGAGAAACGGTTCACAACAACAAAGATTGAATCATAACCCTTTGTTGTCTTTGGTAATCCCAAGACAAAATCCATGCTTAAATGAGTCAATGGCACCTAATCTTGCCGAACACACTGTATATCAATGCAATAGAGAGATCATGTTCTGGCATAGAGTTCCTCTTAGCTCCAATGCCACCCAATTCCAGATTGCAATTGTCTATCAAAGTCTTGTCCAAAGTAATGGTCCCATAGACTAGAGTTGTGCATTCCACCAAAGAACTACCTCCAAGATTGTGTTTTCTAAAGCTTTGAAACCTTTAGAAACAACAGCTGCTATGAAATACCTCTTAACTATAGAAATCAAGTCATACTTGTCAAAGGATACTCTACTCAAACAAGCAGCAAATATATCAAAAACCAATGTGCCTGCAGCAATATCTTTAAGAGCAACACTTCTACTATTTCCATTACAAGCTCTAAGATACCCTTTCGAAGAAGGCTTCGCTTCAATTCCAGAATCTATAGCAGTCATACCAAGACTTTCTTCTTTGATTTCAGAATCATTAATAAAAGTCTCCACCATACCTGTTTGATCACCATCATAAGTAAGAGTTCCTTGAGAAACATCTTTTTTGTCACCAGCATTCTGAGGGCGAGTACTATCAACCTCCGTTTTTTCTCTTTGTGATTAAATTGTTATTTGGAATCCGTTTTGAACTTGCAAGATTCTCTAAGCCAATATAGTTTTTGCACTCATGTTTCAAAGAATTAACTCTTTGAACAAAGGCTGTAACTGCAAGAGATCTGTTGTTTTCCACACTGTTGTCTAATTCCCTTGCACCAGCTTGAGTAGAACATACATTTTTCTTTCTTGTGGAACATCACAAGCTAAAGCAACTTTTTCATGAGCTGGTGTACCGACAGCTGATTTCCATCTAAATTTTTGTCGTTTACCTCAATCAATGTCTTGTTTGACATGTGAGCAATATCCTTGCTCTCACACCCAGCATGTTTGCCATCTTTAGTTTCTCTTGAGCAGGTTCCAGAGGAAATTACAGCGTTTAAAGTAGCTGTTACAACAGCTGCATGCTGTTTTGCAATGTCTAGAGTCGTCTGCCCACCGCACTCATGATCCGCGTAGATGCACTTGATGTTTCTAACAATTTGTACATGCCATCTATAGTCTTAAAAGTTTTCTCAGAGAAAAAATCAACTAGACCAAGAGGTTCAAACAAATAATTGTTGTTTGGGTGCCAAGGAAAACAGTCATGCGAAATTATCAACAAAAAGTCCTCATTAGAACCTATTCCATGAATTTCATTCACTAGCAGCGGACTTCCTCTAGAAGCCATTGGAGCTCGATTTTCAGCAACAACTTTCATGTTTGGTTGCAGGTATTTTTTCTTCAAAAGGCGGTATCAATTTTGCACTATGACTTGCCTTCAAACTTTCCAACTTTTCCTTGAGTTCACACAATTTTTTCTTGGCTGAATCTGATTTGCATACGGAAACAGGGTTAATTGTTTTTACTCCAAAATCATCATAGGACATGTCTAGGAGATTTCCAATTCGCCTCCAATCCTCCCCTTCTTTTATGGTTGTGGCTGTCATTATATAAACAAACAAAGATTTTCCTTTAATTGGATACGCTTCATTTTCTTCACTTTCTTCAGGATATTCATCATAGATCAGTTCTAACATTTCATAATCTTTCTCTTCTACATGCATCTTGCAAAGAGAATCAACAACTTAAATATTGATTCCGCCCTCGTTCAATTGAGGGGCATGTATCAACTGCTCCTTCAATCCACCTCATACCGCAAACTTTGTTGGTCCAGCTTCATGAAGGACGTTTTCTTCATCACCAAAGTCAAATATATCAGCAAGACTACCTTCCAGTATGTCAAACTGGTTGTGAGCACCTTTTGGAATCTCCATCAAGGTTCCTTTTTGTTCCTGTCACAGCCAAGCATAAACTGCACACTACAATTCTTCAGTCACATGTCATAGTGCAGCCAATTCTGTTTCTTGACACTGATTTGTTCTTCCTCGACCACTAATGCGTCCAACCATGGCTTAATAGCAAACCCTAATATAAACCCTAGGATCTAATTAGGCTCTAATACCAAATTGATGTAGATTGGGGAAGAAAACAGTAGCAATTAAAAAAGAATTAGGGCTTAACAAACGAATAGGAAAGAAGTTAGAACTCTAGAAACATAGGGTTATAAAAATCTCTAGTTTTCTTTATTAAATTCAAGGAAATAATAATAAAAGTCTGCTGCTGTAACTTCTTTTACAAAATATATATAGGAAACTTCCTTGTAAGCAAAGTTTCTACTCTTCCTTGCAAATAAAGTTTAATTAATAATACTAGACTTAACCCCCAAGTAATAATAATCCTAGCTGTCAAAAAAGATATCTAATACTTTAAATAAAATAAACTGAAATAATAAAATATACTTATTTTTAATTTTAAGCTCCTGTGTCAAATTCTATCTTTTACTTTGATTCTCTGAAAATGTTGTTTGACCAGAGTTTATCTTGAAATTTAATTCTTTGCTTTCATCCACTTCTTAAATAGTTACAACATATTGCAACACATTGCCTAGCTTAATATTATGTTCTAAAGAACGAAACCATGAGAGGCAATAGAGACTTTTTGTATTCTTGCTCTTATTTGATACAAATCAGTTTACCCGTTCTCCAGTTTGTTTGTCTAACACTGTATATTTAGATATTTACAACGAAGTCTTTCCAAAAAAAATATATATTTACATTCTAGTATTTTGTATGGTATTCTTCGGTTATTTATCTAGCTTTTATGTATTCTTTGATGATAAACCGTCTTTATGAAGATTCTCATTTGCACGTATGTCGTGAATTTCCTTTCAGCTGTTATTAATCCATCTTTATGAAGGGTTTGTAGTCTATTTATCGAACTGTATAAACTAGAGGGAATCCTCCTTTTACCTCCTTTCTTTATGCTATTCATTCTTGTACGGCCTTCTTTTTCTTGGTCGTACCTTGATGCTTTTTGTACAATGTTTGTATTCATTGCATATATTGCACTTTGTTTAATGAGATCTGTAAATTGAAAATTCATCACTTCAACAGTAATTTAATTAATTGAGGAAGGTGAAGTACTGTGTATGTGTTATACGAAATTTTAATTCTTATCATGTATTTTATATATGGTACTTTTTGTTGCATGAGGGCATGGTGTCAGCTCCATAAAATCTTTGCAATACTTGGCATATTAATCTTTTGCTTAAGAGCTTTCTGTTTACAGTATAGGATGCATCCAGAGATATGTCGATTTCCTTCTTTGCACTTTTATGACAAGAAGTTGCTGAATGGTGATACAGTCTTGAGCAAATCAGCGTCATTTCATGGAACTGAAGGCCTTGGCCCATATGTGTTTTATGATGTTGTTGATGGTCTGGAGCTTCATGGAAAGAATTCTGGTGCATTATCTCTTTATAATGAATGTGAGGCTGATGCAGCAGTCGAGCTGCTTAAATTTTTCAGGAAAAGGTTAATTATTCTTTGTCCTTTCCTTTTTGTTTTTTTTTTCTTTGTTTTATGTGATTTTAGAATAGTAGAATGATTCATCTTGCTGAATTTAATTTATTTTGGGATATAGGTATCCGTCAGAGTTTGTTGTTTGCAAGATTGGTATAATAACTCCATACAAGTGTCAGCTTTCACTTTTGCGATCTCGCTTTTCTAGTGTGTTTGGTTCTTCTGTTATTAATGATATAGAGTTCAACACAGTGGATGGTTTTCAAGGCCGGGAGGTGGATATATTAGTGTTTTCCACTGTTAGAGCATCAAGTTCTTCTCAAGACGTAAGTTCAAGCAGTAGTATTGGGTTTGTCGCTGATGTGAGACGGATGAATGTTGCTTTGACAAGAGCTAAGCTTTCTCTTTGGATTTTGGGCAACACAAGGACTTTGCAGACAGACCGTAATTGGTCTGCTCTTGTGAAGGATGCTAAGCAGAGAAATTTGGTACTATCAATTAAAAGGCCTTACAGTATCTCTTTTAGAACAAACACTGGGAAGACTCTTGTTCCAGAAGGTTCTGATAATCATCTGAGTCAGATGAAGCATGTTGAAAAGGTCAGAGGTGATGGCCAACTTGCCAAACATAATGAGTGCCGGGAAAAGCTGAAGTTTGAAGGGAAGAGAAAGCATATCGACAGTGTGGCTGACTGTAACTGGTCTTCTGCTGGAGGTGACATTGACTCTGTGAAAAGTAAAGATAAACATCGTAGCAAAAGAATAGCAAAAGATGATTGTGAGCCTCCCCCTGGAAGGACTATTTTGTCTGCATCTGCAAATGATGATAGAAGACGACCGCAGAAAGTGAAGTCCAGGGTTCCAGAGAAACTTCTTATCTCTAGTGGAAGCCAAGAAAAAGAGGGTAGTGAAGTAAAAGCCAAAATGGGGGAAAACCAGAGAAGCAAAAATGACAATGGTGGACAAGAAGTGGGTCGTAGTGGCAAAAATAAGATGTCAAAAGAGAGTAAGAAATCTTCTGTGCAGGAGCAAAGTTCAAATGTTTCTACCCCCCGACCTGATGGCAACAATGAAGAGAGAGAATCAAATAAAGGTGGTAGAGATCCTAAGGAGGTTGCCACTTCTCAGAATTTATTTCTGAAACGGAAACAGCAACGGGAAGCTGTTGATGCTATTCTTTTCTCTGGTCTAATTCCTTCAAAAAAGTCCGAACAATCATCCAAAAAGTTGCACCAAGAAAGGTCAATTGTCCCACCTTCAGTTGCAAGCGGCAGCTTCAAACCACCAAAGAAAAGGAAAGGTTAACCACTGCTTCACTGCCCAATGCAACTCCTGATTTATGTTTTAGCTGGTTGTGGTTACACTGTAAGCAATGTACCTGCCAATTGCCATGGTTGATTGAAATGCTAATTCATTTTTATTTCATTGAAACATTTCTGCTTGAGGTCCAAGCATGATTTATATGGGTGATTTTGATATTCTCTATTTTGTGCTTACAGGTCCACCAAATTCCTAAAACAAGGGCACCACGCCATCAGATTCATCAAGGGCTCAGTTCAGGAGATATTCTTTGAGCTTCAATTGACTGCTGCCGTCTTTCTTATATACACAGGTAGAAACGGAAGAAAGTGGCTACATTCTCTGCTTTTCCTATAATAATTATTTGATCTAAAACTGGGTTCTAGCTTCCGTGAATTTAAATGGAGCTTGTGTTTATCAGCATCTTTCTAAGTTGTAAAGAAGCAAGAAAGTTGCTGAGTTTGCAGCCATTGTGGGAATACGGGGTGAAATTAACAGGCATTCCTCTCGTCTTTTGGGAAGAATACTTGATAAGTGTCTTGGTTTCTGTAGTTGATGGATAGCTCACAAATCATAATTGAAACTCTCCAAAACAGATCTTAAGAAGGAAAATTCGTGTTCACAGTAGCTTTTATAGATTAAAGATTAAATTTTGGCGACCCACCTTTTGCTTGATATTTTTCATCTTGTTTCTTGTTGAAGGTGTTAATATGAATGAGGCTTCGTTGTAAAGAAATTATGTGTAATATGTAATGTTAGAATTCTTTAAAAGGGCTTTCGACAAATTGATCATATACAAATAGTAAACTTGGTTTCTAACATGGCATGTATATATATATGCAATCAAAAAGAAAAATGGCCTTGAAAATTTGCACGTAATAATATATCTGTATTGTTGTAGTCTACATGTGTGGTTCGGACAACCTGTACGTTTAACTGAAATCAGATCAACCATGTGCTTTGCTCATACGTACATTATAATTTGTTTTAAGTATTTTACTCCTGAAAACTTAAGCTTTCTTTTGGAGTTTGGTTCATTTATTTTTGGTACATAGCAAAGAAGGATAATGTCATGATACTAGAGTCGAGAAACTAATATAGGTCTTTGATGCACAAATAGCCCATCTTCTAGCTTCTTGTCTTAGTTGCGGATTGTCAATGACCTCTTTGTGGATGGTTGTAGAGTTGGGATGATCAAGGATGTCACTATAGGTCAGGTAAAGTTTTCATCCCACTAATTTTCTCCGAGGATGATGTTTGTTCATTTTCAATCATTAATGAGACACTTACAGGAAGAAATGTTGTGAGTTTTGAGAAAACATTAAGATTGATAATAGGAATTGGATTTTAGCTTTTAGTTGGTTGGTTGTTTTGTAGCCTTTGTTGAGATGAACTGCTATCAATCATTTCCTCGGACAATTGCCTCTCCGCCAATGAGATTGTTACTTGGACATTTGTTAATGTGAAGACATTGTCCTTTGTGAGTCCATGCCTCCTACTTCCAAAGATCTTTGGGGGCCATGGTGTGTAGTTGTAGGAGAGTTAGCCTCAAAGAATCTAAGAACGAGGAGATAAAGCTCATTTTCTTTTTTGATGGTTCCTAAAGGGTTTACAACGATATGTTTTGTTGAAGATAAGTTCATTTTTAGATTTCCAAATTATCTATAGGGTGCAGGTGATGAGTGTATAAAAATCTCGTGTCGTAGGACTCAAGATTATTAGAAAGTAGCTATTGGAAGAACCAAGATGAAATTAAAAGGATCTAGAGGGACTCAGCTCAAAAAGTAAGGGGAGATCCAAACCATACTGTTCTAGCAAAGTTTCATTTCAAGAGAAGATGTTCTAAAGTTTCCGCACTAATTTGACATAATCGAAAAAAAAAATTCAATCAAGATAATGAACAAGCACTTTTCACAGTGAAGATACCATTGTGATCGCTTTTCCACACAATTTTGTCCTTGCCTCCTTGGAGTGAAATTAGCTTATAAAAGCACAATCCTTGCCAAGGATTTCCATGGCTTTTCTTACATTCCAACCTTTCTTACTAAAATCAAAGCAAGTTTGAACTTGCATGGCTATTTCATTAGTTTTGATTATATCAAAAAGAGTTTCACTTAAAACTGAGGTAATCCAACAATGTTTTTCGCTCCAAATTTGAACGTATTTTCCTTTATTACACATCTCTACTCAAGAGAATACTTCTCAAACCCATAAATAAAATTGTTTGGATTAGATCGTTTGAAGGGTGTTTGCAATACTCATCTTTTAGAACACTAGAGAGGAAACAATTTGGCTCCATCATTATTTTCCATGCAAGTTTAGAAAGAAGGGGTGCATAACTTGTCCTGACTATAGAGATGAAGCTTTTTTTTCCCTTGTGTCGTGTCCTCATTTGAAAAGCATAAATGGTTTTTGTCAATCTTGTCACACTCGTTAGTTGAAGCTTTGAATGCAGAGAAAGAATAAAAAGGAAAAGAAGTAAGAGACATTTAGATTTCTACAAGGTGAGAGTATTGTCAATAATGCTATGAAAGAACAATTATTTTTTTGTGCATCTTCCTCATTTCAAACTCGAGATATTTGCTAAGATGATTAACCCTATTAGCATTCGAAATACCACTGAACCATCTATTTGTTTGTGATTTAGTTGAAGGGTTGAGGTAGAGTTCAGGTTTGTTGAAATCAATAAGAAGGCCAAATAAGTTGCAAAAATTGGTAAGAATAGCCTTGATGGTTTTGCAAGATTAGACAAGCATTGAAGAAAATTAGCAACAAACAACAGGTGATTGATAAAGGGTGTCTCTATAAATTTTCACGCCTTTTATGACACATTAACTTTACTTTAGAAAATTAATGAGAGGGTGTTCATGTAGAGGACGAAAAGATATGAATTTGACAAAGTCTCGTAAAGGACTAGAATGGTTTGGTAAGTGAATTGTTTACCTAGATTTGTGGAGATATATTGGTGGGTTAGATTTACCTATATTTTTTTATTGAAATCCATGCCTTCAACTATGGCTTTAAGAAAGTTTCAACTAAACTTATTGAAAGCCTTGCTTATATAGATGTTAAAATCAATCAGAGGTCTTTTTCCCTTTGTCTTCCTCCTAATAGTGTGCAAAATTTCACTTCCAAAAATAATGTTATCTAAAATAAGGTGACTAGGGACAAACATATTTTGGTGGCATGAGATAAAGCTGGGAAGAGTTTTCTTAAGTTGGTTGGTATACCTTTGATATGATCTTGTAGGCCACATCGCAAAGGTTGATATGAGCCTAAAATTGTTTTGAGAGGCTTGAGAATCACCTTTAGGGATGAGAGTAATTATAGTTTTATTGAGCTCCTCTAGCATAAATCCCAAGTGAAGGAAGGATAAGGTAGAGTTAGTGCTAAGATGTCATACTTTGTCTTAGAAATGTTGGTAGAAAAAATTGAATTTATTATCGATCCCTGGAACTTTTAGAGCACCAATTTGGAGCGCAACCTCTTTGACTTTCTCCTTTGTGAAGGCTTGATGTAGGAAGAGTTTTTCACCCTGGGAAAAAGGTAAGGAATAATGAGTTCCCTTTATGTCTCGGTTATAAATCCAAAAATGGAGATGTTTAGTTTACAGTAGATATTTTTGAAATGATAAAAAAAAGACTTTGTTGAGTTTTTTTGTGTGTCCTTTAGATAGGTGTAGTTGTGTATTTATATGATATGATTACTGTTTATAAATGTGATATCATAGGTAGGTTCCATGCATGTCGACATGTGCCCTACTCTAGGTTTAACATGTGTTTATATAATGTGGGTTAGGCTATGTGACGAAGTGTGAACCCATATCGTGCGGTCTCATAGAATGGTGCGAGTGCCTTACACACGAACCCATAGTGTCATGCAAAATTGAAGTGCGAACCGTGTAGAACCCGACTTAGACCCAATCGGGTTATAGGTCTGTAATAGTAAGTATCATAATAATTTGTCCTCACCTGGTTCGAAAAAGAGTTATAAAGTCTTTTCTTAGAAACTGGTTTTATGAGACAATAGGTAACATAAGGAGAAGCTTATTGAATAAATTTTTATACCTTAACTTGCAACGTACACTTCGCCATGTGTCAAGAAGGGGTACAATTGTAAGTAACTGATTGTGCCTTTATTCTCAGATATATAAATTGTTAAAGTGTGAAAAACCTTTTTAAAAGGAAGTTACCTAAACCTTAAAAATTATATTATTTGAATATAAGATTGTGTAGAAGAAGCCGTTGTTGAGAAGAACAATTTCAGAGGTAATTTCTCTAAAATTTCCATCGTTCTTTTAATATCTTCTAGTTTTATTAGAACACCATGGCTAGGACTAGAGGAAGTGGTCGCATTATTCAGAACATCCCTTCGCAATGCCATGAAGTGAGTATTCCAGTGGAGGTTGATGCCTATGTTTGCACTAAGAAGGTGGAAGAAATGAATCGCATTTTGGCTGTTCGGGGAATTCAGGTACCGAACTTCACTTATGACTTCTCAATCCCTGAAGGATTAAATCGGTTGAGCGACACCAACGACGGTATTTTTACTTCCACTGCACGTGATAGAGACATGTTTCTTTTTATCACTCCACCCCTTCTTTTGTCACCTTCTTGATGAATACATGATATCTCCGGGGCAGTTATCTGGTTTTTCATGGTGAGTCGCAATGACATACTTCATTGAGTGCAATCGATGGGAGAAAGTGCATTGATTGCTGTTTTTCAAAAGTGCATTGATTGCTGTTTTTCAAAATTTGTACCAACTGAAGGCCTAAAATCGAGGGGGTTCAGTGGGTTTATTTTATTTCTCTCTTCGTGAAGATGTGGAATCCATTACTACGAACTGGTATTCGAACCTTCGCCTAAACTGCTGCAAGTACATACATATTAAGTATAAGCTTAATAGTGGCTTTGACTATATATTCTAACAAAATTTTTCCTCTTTGTTTAATGGTAATAGGGGATGCTAACTTTGATAAAATATCAGCTTTGGTGTTCTTCGTTCTTGATAGTTGTCTAACATATGCTTTATCAAACTGAGTGAGTAGTTAAGTTGCTAGGGAGTGGTATTTCTTGAAGCTTGGCTCTTTTACTTCATACTCACCATTCATCTACTTCGTTACAAGCTAAAAATTTGTATATATGACCAAATTCCCTTTCCCCTAGCTGTAGAGCCAATTGTAATCCTGACATTAGTGTCTCGTACTCCACAGCATTGTTAGATGCTTGGAAGCCAAAATATAGTATATATTGCCACTCATTTTCATTAAGATCTTCTAGAAGAACACCTGCTCTTGACCCAGTCTTCGCTATGGAGCTAGCAACATAAACTGCCCAACACTTTGGCTTAGCAACTGAACTCATTTGCCTCTGTTATGAGCTAAATACATCTTGTGTGATGAATAGAATATTCTTTTTAGAGGCAAATATGCATTTATAATAAAACATCACAAAAAAATAAGTATTTGTTAAGTAAAATTCTGATAATCTTGTGTGAATGATAATGTTCGAAATTAAAATTTACCTCCAGGGTTTGATAATTTATGAAAAAAGCATTCCACCATAAAATCGGCTAGGACCTGAGCCTTGATTGTTGTTCTTAGGGGCATATTCTATTCCAAACTCAGCTAATTCAGTTCCTCATTTGGTCATTCTACCTGAAGTATCCACTCTAGACAAAATATCTTTGATAGGCTGATTAGTCATAACAATCACATGATAAGCCTGAAAATAAGAATGCAACTTGCGAGTTGCCACAATTAAAGTGAAAATGAGATTTTTTGTCTTTGAATGCATTTGTTCACCTTTCTGTAACACATTGCTAATATAATATACTGGAAATCGGTGAGCCCCATCTGCTCTGATCAGAACCGCTACTACTATTTCATTTGAGGTCGCCAGATAAAGATAATGAGTTTCCTCCACACGAGGCGACATCAAGAGCGGTAGGGATGTGAGATATGACTTGAGCTTCTCAAAAGCAACTTGACACTCTTCTGTCCAACTAAAAGAAGTTCTTAAGGTTTGAAGAATGGTAAGCATTTATCTGCCATCCTAGATACGAACCTATTGGGCGCAACTACCTCTCCGTTAAGCGCTGAATATCCTTAGTGGTAACCAGGGGAGGCATATCTAAAATGGTTTGAATATTCTCTAGGTTTGCTTTTATCCCTCTCTCTAAAACCAAGAAGCCTAGAAATTTTCTTGCTCTTACATTGAAAACACATTTCTCTGGATTCAACTTCATGTTATGAGCTCCCAAGATAGAGATAAACATTGGATATGTCCCCTTAGATTGGAGCTCTTTACCAAGATGTCATCAACATAAACCTCAACATCGCGTCTGATTTTCTCTCTGAAAATCTTATTATCTGGTAGGTTACACCTGCATTCTTCAACCCAAAGGGCATAACTCGATAGCAAAAGAAGCCTTCTATGATAAAGACTATTTTATCTTGATCTTCTGGGGCCATGGAAATTTGGTTATAGCCCAAGAATGCATCCATAAAACTCATGACTTTATGACTTGAGGATGCATCCACCAACCTATCGAGGGTAAAGGAAAACTATCCTTAGGGCAAGATTTGTTAAAGTTGGTGAAATCAATGCACATTCTGCACTTGTTATTAGCCTTCTTCACCACCAAAAATTTTGAAACCTAATTAAGGTATGCCACCTCTCTAATGAAGCCTGTTGAAAGTAGTTTTTGTACGTTTTTCCTTATGGCCTTCATAACTTGTGGAGCAAATCTTCTTTTCTTCTGCTTAACTGGCTTGATCTCAAGAGATACATTTAACATATGAACGACCACTTAAGGATCCACACCAGACATGTCTGTAGCTGAACATGCAAAAATTTTAGAGTTCACCCTTAAACACTAACCAAGTCCTCTTTTTCCTCCTCTACCAATGTTGGAGGAATCTTTACAAACTTATCCGTGTTATCAAAGAATAACTGTAAAGTTTTTGACCTCTATTACTTATTTTTTATGAGTTCTTTCTTCACCTCTGACATCTAAACTATCCAAGTCCAAAACTTGACCAACCACTCCTGTCTACTGTGAGCTTTATCCCAGCGACACCAGTTCGTGTGTTTGTTTGATTGATAACAGGTGACACTGTTTAGCTGTTCGCTGATTAGACTTAATAAAACCTATCCTTATTTTTGTAGGAAACTTGATCTTCATACAAAAAGTTGTGATCATCATCTTTGCCATTCTGATGGTGAGATGTCCAAAAATTGCATTATAGGCCATTGGAAGGTCTACGACAAAAAATTGAACATATTCCATTGTAGTGTGCTCACCATCCCCCAAGGTAACGGGTAAACTAATGCATCCTTTCACCTCAATTAGATAGTTTACAAAACCATACAAAGGGCTTTCCCTCCTCTTAGTTTTCTCTTTACACCCCATTTTTTGGTATGCATCCGAAGTCAACACCTCTAAAACGCTCCACTATCAATAAAAATTCTCTGTAACTCTAACCCTGCTATAACTGCTGACACTACCATTGGATCATTTCTTTCTTTATCACACACCAAATCCTCATCATTAAATTCCACCGTTCATTTTTCTTGTTGATGCAACAACCTTTTTGGTGAACTAATTGACATTACACTTCTAAGATGAGCCTTCTCTTTGTGTTGGAGGTCGTCCACTCTTCATCTGTACCAATTATCACATGTATTGTACCTCTAACTTTTTGCTTACCCTTATCATCTCTTCGCAAAGTTTGACCTGACGATGTAGCATCCCGAGCCACAAAATCTTTAAGCTCTCCATTCCTCACTTCTTCTTCAATAGAATCTTTCAAAGAAGAACAATCTTTTGTCTTATGTTTTTCGTCATTGTGAAAATTACACCTGTCCTTCAAGTTTGACCTGGACTAATTATGTGACATGGGTGGAGTTCTTTGCAAGATGCCTAAAATTTTAACCTGACTAAGAATTTAGACACGTGTGGCATTTAAGGGAGTATAGGTTTCAAATTTTCCATGAGGAACATACCTTATTGTGTGCTAAACTTGAGATCATTGAAATGGTCTCGATGATTCATTTTACGAATAAGTCCTCTGTTGTCCCCTCCTTGTATGCGTAGACTCTGAGAAATAGGGACATGATGACTGCAAACTCCTTGTCAGTTTCTAAACTGTTTATCATCCCCTCTAGAAGGTATTGCGAGCCGCTCTCTTAATTTTTTCTACTTCAGCAAACTGATGAGCCATCTCATACAAATCTGCCAAACTCTATGGCCTATTATAAGTGAATGAATATTGCACATGTTCATTCTAAAGACCCATGATAAAGTCATTAATGACCTACTAATCATACAAATATTTTGTGTTTAGCATTGCTGCATGGGAACGTTTAACATAATCTTGTAAGGATTCTTTATCCCTATTTTTTATTGACATCAAACCCATAGGATTTCTTATTATTGTTCTATGAGCTTGAAATCTTCCCAAGAATATTTGGCCCAACTGTGAGAAGCTCTAGATGGAGCCCTATAGTAAAAACAAATACCAATCTTTCGCACTTCCTTTGAAGGGCCGTAAAAAAGGCTTTAAACTTTGTAGCATCAGAGGTCCCTAGCACATTCATATAATCATTGTACTACATGAGATGTTTTCGTGGATCCCTTCTTGCTTCGAACATTTCCTTCAGAATGTTAAACTCAACTGGTAGACTCACAACTAGTATCTCAGAAGCCAATAGATTGTTTGAACAAAACAACCAGTCCATATATTAGGCATTTGGATGCAATGCTCTCACATCTCTACGCAGAGCATCCATTTCACTCTGCCACGGTTTTGCATGTGCCTCTACATCCTTCTCATGGGTAGACATGAATTTATCTAGAAGATCAGAGTTGTCAAACTGAATTTTCCTCCTCAACTTTTCATTTTGTCTTAATAGTTCTTACTGAAATGCTTGCTGCTGTTCGAACTTAGCACTTTGTTGAGCCATCTACTCCTTTATCAACCTCAGCTGCTCCTACAAACCTAACACTTGTTGTGGCAATGCTCCCTGATCAGAGGAAAATGAAAATCCATGACCAGAAGGAGCGTTGAGATCTAAAGAGTTGGAAACACTTGCATGGCCCAAGTTACCAAAATTCTCTGGTCGGTCGACAAGCCAACCAACAAAAATGTCTATCTCGTTGGGTTGACTTCCAGTGCCAAAACCTCTTGCTTGTCCTGACGGGGAATTAGTTGGGAAATTCTCATTGGGATGAGTAATTTTGGTTTTTTAGCAATATGAAGATCAGAAGTCTGTCCATGCTCACAAGCACCATATTATTGAGTGTTTCTGTGTGTCCTTTAAATGGGTTTAGTTGTGTATTTATATTATATGGTTATTATTCAGAGATGTGATATTGTAGGTAGGTTTCATGCATGTCGACATGTACCCTACTCTAGGTTTAACACATGTTTATACGATATGGGTTCACCTTTGTGACTGCGTGCAAACCTACATTGTGTGATCTCATAGAAGGGTATGAGTATCTTACACGCAAACTCATAGAATCACACAAACTTGAAGTGTCACGTGTGAAATGAAATGCGAATTGTGTAAGTATACACGTCGAATCAAGTAATAAAGTGATAAGTAAGCTCGTTTCCACAGGGATTGAATTAGGTACAAAAGTGGTCAAGTTATTATAACAAATTATGATTAATGCTATGGAAAAACAAAGATAAGTATGCAGTGGTAATTTAAAGGAATAAAAATGTGTGCTAAATGTGTATTGACTAATACTGGAAAATGCTAAGGCAAAGCAAGAGTAAAAAGTCTATGGCAATTACGAGAATAACTACATGAATAATATGTAATGAACAAGTAAATAACTAAATATGTTATGGCAAGATGCTACGATAAAGGATAGAGGATATACGATGTTGATTTGGAAGGTCGGGATTACTAAGAATCTACCCTTTTTATCAATAATGCCTCAGCAAAATCATACTCAACATACTGCTCAGAAGAGTTTTAAAATGGTTTGCTTCTTTCGAGAGCAAAAACCTCAAGTTATCTTGCCTTAAGCGATATATGTCTATAGGCCTTTAGCATGGTATCCTACATTGTTTTGTTTTCTTTCCATATGAACGTTGCTCTATATCTAAAGTCTATTACAAGTATCGGTCGAATACTAGCTCATATCATTCAATTTCAGTATAACTAAATCCAACATTTTCAGAATTACGTTAGTTTATGGGCATGTTGCACAGTCATCTATGTCTAGGGATTTGCATGCATACAATTTAGAAATAAAAATAATTGAATGAAACAGTAAATTAATTCAGATCTATGCTTTAACCATCAAATAAAATAAAGGTTTCATTATGTAATCCCAACCCTATGAAATTTAGCTTATGGGTTGGCAAGTAAAATTTAAAACCAAAATATCATCCAACATCGTTTCAATCAAATCAATTCACGAAGGAACAAAGTAAGAAATACGAAAGAACTTTAGGAAGATAGCTTTCGCTTGTCCAGTTCACACTCCAATGGCCTGTGGTGGCTGAGAGGGACTGACTTCGTCTTCCTCTTTCCATCTCTACTCAATCGCTACCTTCTATTTTTTTGCCTCCAAATCTCCACACAGTTTAGGGTTTCCTCATTTGGGTTTTTATAAGCTTTTTCCCTAAGGTAAATCGAACAGCCCATGATATCTTCTCCTCTTTTTTAGGTAGATTTTTTTTGGTACAAGTAGAGTTGGGATAAGACTAGTATGCATTGAGTGTTGACTCGGTTATCTTTCTGGAATTGCCACGGCTACAAGTTGGCAAACTATCCAACCTTTTGCCCCGACAAACCTTCACTCATTTATTTATTTCTCCACATCTTACACATTCCAAACCACCAAACAAAACCCTTCCATAAGTAATTAAAAGTTCCTAATATTTAAACACAGTCCAAGATCCTAATGCAATGATAAAAATACTAATGAAATGTCCTAAAATGCAACTAAATATACCTAAGTTCAAACAATTATTTAGGTTTGAAGGCAACAAATATAACTCTTTTTAAGACTTATCACACCCCCAAACCTGAGTTATTGCTTGTCCTCAAGCAAAATATGCATGAATGCAAAACTTTTACTAGCACAGGTAACCATCTTGTACTGCTAGTCTATTTAAAGAATAATATATTCATCAGTTCTCAGCAATCTTCTTTCTCTAAAACGTGTTCAAGTTTCAAAGGTTCACTCAACAAAGGCAGTGTAGAAAATTTCTCCTTATAAACAAAATTTGCTAATTACTCATGTGTGATTTCTGGCTATAGCAAACATCTCCTAATTTACTCAATTCATTTGTTACCTAAACTCAAGTTACTTTGTAGCCCTTTCTCTAAGCCTACTCAAAATATTTATTTGTATTTGTTTTTTTATTAAGTATATTTAAGGATTTAGCATGTTACAAAATTCTTTGACTTGATAATCAAAATAGAGCATGCACTGAATTACCTAGTACTCAATCATGTAAAAATTTAAATAAAAATCACTCTTGAAGCTAAGGCTTTTGACTTAGAAGATGGATGGGGCAAACAACTACCTCTTAGCTACTCAACCCGTTACTATATTGGAGTGCCCCTAATTTATTTTCTTTTTTATTGCACACTCTTACTTAAACTCACCTTTCTAGTCAACAACATGATGGAGCAAACAAAGTGGTGTTGACTTACTCTGTAATTCTAAGCATTTGAGTGCCTACTATCCTTTATTTTAATAATGTTGTGGTAATATGACTGAGTTTGGCTTCAAAAGTCCTTAAATTCATTAAAAGGCACTTGCCATAAAAAAATTGAGTATAGGACATCTCATTTTTAGGAATTAATTTTCAAGCAACCTAACCTAAGCTAATTTCACCTAATCCACTTTCACATGTTCTAGGTATATTGAAGAATTTAAGCTCATCATTGAACATCATAAGTTAAGATTGTAATCCTCGTAGGAAAAATAATACTTAATAGTTACATGGCAGTGGCAAAACAATTTTAACTATACTAGAATAACTATACTAAAATGATCATACATACTAAATATAAAAGGCAGCCTAAATGTACAATACACCCCCAAACCTAAAGGATACATTGCCCTCAAGGTATGTAAAAATATAAAACATGAATGCGATAAGTTATATATGAATAGAAAAATGGCATGGAAAAACAAATAGAATGTATGATGTAACGAAAGAAAGAAAACCTCCTTAACTTGGAGTGAAGTATGGTTACTTTATTCTTTTTTGCAGTTAGATTTGCGTGCACAGATCTTATAACACATTTTCCTTTTCATTGGGTGCATATCTTCCCCTTCGTTATCAAACTCCATGATCTCATTAATAAGATGATCTATCATAAATGAAAATAACGCTAAGTAATTAAAGAAAAAAATAATAAAAATGAAATTAAAGTAAAGTACTTAAAGAAAAGAAAGATAGAAAAGATTTTTTTTACACTTTTTCCAATTCCGTAACAATTTGGAGTTGTCGTGTCTCAGAGAGATTGAGTTGCTTCTGCAATTGACCGAGTGAGTTAAGCACTTGTTGCTCAAATGAATTGTTGCAGATAGAAGATTTTGTTGTGGCAAACGTCTTGCAAACTCTTCTTTCACTGTTGTTTCTAGAAAACCAAGGGCATGGCATTCTTTATTATCATCTGCACATTTCAAAGCATCAAATACATTGAAAGTAACCTGCTGATCATTTACCCTCATATTCAGTTCGCCTTTTCACACATCAATTAAAGTCCTACCTGTAGCAAGAAATGATCTTCCGAGAATAATTGGCACATTTTTGTTAGTTTCACATTCTAAAATAAGGAAATCTGTCGAAAAAATAAACTTATCTACTCTTACTAGTTTGTCTTCAATTTTAACTTCCGGATGTGCGTAGGATAGCTCAGCTAGTTACAACGTAATCATAGTAGGTCTTACTTTCCCAATTCTCAGCTTTCTGAAAATAGAAATAGGCATTAGATTTATACTTGCTCCTAAATCACATAATGCCTTACCAACATACTGATTTCCTATTGAACATGAGATAGTGAAACTCCTTCGGTCCTTCAACTTTAGAGGTAACTTATTCATCAATATCGCTGTGCACCCTTCAGTGAGAGCAACAGTCTCAAATCCTCCCATTCTGTACTTCTTTGACAGTATATCTTTCATAAATTTCACATAATTGGGCATTTACTCTAAAGCTTCTACTAACGGTCTGTTGATATAGAGTTGCTTCAAGACCTCCAAAAATAATTTGAATTGAACATACTATTTAGAATGTTGGAATCACTAAGAAAAAGGTGGAGGTGGTCGTCCTTCAGGTTGCTGATATTGTTTTGCTGTAGCAATTTTATTGACAACATGATCTGATTCTGCGACAACATTTTGTTGCTTATACTTTTTAGTTATAGTATGTTTTTCAGATGAATCTAAATTCTTTCCCTGGTTGAGTCTAGAGTTGTCTTCTACTATAGTGGTATCTTGAACAATGCCTTCCAGCTGAGTCCCACTTCTAAGAGTAATTGCTTTGCAATGTTCATTGTCTTGTGTTCTTGAAATCTCTGTACTGCTTGGCAATGCTCCTTGTGACCTCAAATTCAAAGCATTTACTATTTGCCCCACTTGATTCTCAAGAGCTCGGAGAGACGCAATTTGACTTTGAATTACAACAGTCTGACTCTGAATTAAAAATAATTTTTAGACATATATTCATTCAACAAGGCTTCAATGGATGTCAAGGATGATGATATTTGACCCGGTTGAATATTTTGTCCCAGTAGAGGATGATTATAATCAGGCGGTGCATTTTGTCTTACAACATTGTTTGAATTCCTTGCACCTTTATTATTTCAACTAAAATTCAAATATTGATTCCACCCTGAATTGTAGGTGTTAGAATATGGATTACTATTCCGGTTAAAATTACCCATGTAGTACACAGATGTTGGGTTTGATGGACATTCATCAAACACATGATCTTCACCACAATAAACACATGATAGTTCGACTGCTTTCATCTCCTAAACTGTAGGAGGTTTCTTCTTTTTTTGATCATATTAGACAAAGAAGATACCGGGGATGTCAATGAAATTATTGCATCAAGCTCTATAGTACAAAAAGCTCTCTTGACCGTCCTGGCTCTTGGGATTGAATATTGATAATCATTGTTGGCAATCTTTTCCAAGATCTCATATTCTTCATTATAAGATTTATCCAACAACGTGCCATTGGATGAAGCATTAATTACCATCCTTGTATCCGAATTCAACCTATCGAAACCACTTTTATTTTATATTTAAAAAATGAGAATCGACTTTGAAAATAAAACTAGGGAGTCACCACCGATCTTTTATTGTGGTGTGATCGGATCACCTTGAAAATAATTTTAGGTCTGCGAATTTTTGAGAAAACAGGTTCGGGAGTCGATTATGCACGAGGAAGGGTTAGCACCCTCGTAACGCCCAAGATTGGTGCCGAATCGATTGTTTAATGGCTTAGTGTCGAAACTTTGAAAAGATTTTAAAATACAATCCCATGACATGAAAACTTAAACAATTGAGTTGATAGAATAGACGAACCCATCTCAAAGAAATAAACCGCTACACTCAATGAGTTAGAGTGCAACGATCTCATCTTTGAGACTAGATTCATCCCTTTTTTAAAATATATTTTGAGGAGGATATTCGGTCATTTAAGTCAATCGAGGAATTGGAATCCAGTAAGTTAGGGTTCAATTTCTCGAAATTCTTAAACTACAAATATTGCCTTTATTTTAAAATCGAGATAACAAAATGTCGTATCCAGTAAGTTAGGATCTGACATTTGAGATCTTAAGAATTTTATTTTAACAATTAGTATGGTTTTAGTAAAATAAGTACTTGATTATCTAAATTCATCGAGAAGAATTGAAGCTAAGTAAGTTAGGGCACAATTCTCTCGCGAACTTATGAACACCAAGCCTTTTTCGGGATTGTGAAATAAAACAATTATGATGCTTTAATGAAATGCAATTCTTACAAACAATATAATTGAGTAGCAATATATAATGCAAAAGATAAATAGTAATCTAAATTTACATTAAAAAGCAACCAAACATATAATTCATCTATATTAATAATTAAACCTCTAATAAATCAATAATCAAATTCCTAAGGATACTTTGATTTAAATAAAATAAAAATAATAATTAATATGAAGGTTTAAAAACAAATTTAAAATTCAATAATAAGCTAAATATTAAAATAAGGTTTAAAATGATGAATTAAAATATGAATTAATTTATCTAAAACTTTTGAAGACAACATTAGATATGAGAGAAATAATTTTGAAAATTGATAAAAAAAATTATGATAATTGTAATACCCAATTTTATCCCGGGCTCACATATGGAAACATAATTTTCGAGGATATAAATCTTAGATATGATATGCAATCTTAGATATGATATGATATATGAAATCTTAGATATGATATATACAATCTTAGAAGATATGATTTTGTAATCTTAGAAATTTAATTTGTAGATACCTTTTAATCTTAGCCGTTGATGTAATTGATCTGTACGGTTGGATTTGGGGAGGCTCAGCTATAAATAGAGGCCTCTCCCTTCATTGAGAAGAGGAGGAGATCAATAAAAATAAAGCTATTATTTTTGAAACACAGAGAGTTCAAATAGCGGGAGATACAAAAATTTTTAACATAGAAGGTTATTTTTTTTCCATTTGGTATTCTTCATTCTTAGTTTCATTTTTTATTTTATTTTTATTTATTTATTCCGCTTAAAAATACGAAGAAAAGAAAGGAGGAAAGGGATTTTACCTTTTTTCGTCGAAATCGTCGGATGGTTGCCATCTCCGTCGCAATCGGAGTGTTGGCATAAGCGAACGGCGGCGCAAAATGGGTTAAGAAGAAACCCTAGCAGAGAGCATTTGTTTTTTTTATTTATTTTTCTTTCTACTACAAATATTTTTTTTAAAAAACAGGAAGAAAACTGTTTTAAAACCTAAGGGCAGAACGACACCGTTCGGTTTGGGGGTGAGTCCGCGCGTCGACCGTCCGCGCATTTTCACCCTAAATGGGTAATTTGCGCGATTGCCCCTCGGTGTTTTCACATTGTTCCAGATCTATTTTTTAAATTTACCCGGTTCATTTTCAATTTATTCACTTTAGCCTATGTCAATACACAGCGTTTTGGGAAGTTGGGTTATTGCCCATCTAGACCCCCATGTCATTCGCGTGTGGCATTTTCGCCCCTCATTTTACTTCTAATCCCATTTGTTGCCTGCTAATTCGATTTCAATTACAATGTGACTTTTTTTTACTCAATTTATTACCTTTTAGCATTATTATTTTATTATTACTATTTTTGTTTTATTCCCATAATTGATACGTACATTAATTTTCATTTATCTTCTTACACGCATATTTATTTTTTTAATATAGAGTAATCATTATTTTTATGTATATATGTAATTATTTTATATATATATATGTACAGATTTATTATATATATATGTATATGTAAATATATTGTTATATTTTCTAAAATGAATATTTTTATATTTATCTATATACGTGTATATGTTTATGTCTTTTAAAATGCTCACATACATATATATTTTTAATACTTATTTTAATCTATATATTTTTTATATTTTTCTTTATTTCATAAATGCATTATATATTTATATAAATTTTATAATTCAAAATTTTATATGTAAATCTTGTGCTTGTTTTTTTCTTCCTCATAATTTCAATAAATATATTATCTACCTTTTTATTCTTTATGCGTTTTGTTTATTTCCTTCTTTTGTTTATCGATATTATGTTTTTATTTATGTTTAAAAGCATGCTTTTATGTTAATTTTGTTTATTTATTATTTATATTATTTCTATACAATTGTTGTACTTGTTATTGTGACTTTATCACACGCATTCAGTATAACATTACATCATCTTTTTACTTGAATTTAAAAATAGAACTTTTCAAAATAAAGATAGTACTCGTATTTAGGATTTTCAAGGAAATTGAGCCCTAACGTATTGGGTTCCGATTTTCTTCGTTAAATCTAACAATCGAGTATTTCTCTTTAATCAAAAAATAAGAATTCATTATTGGGAATTGAACACGTTGTGTCCTAACGTATTGGATGTGACGCATTGATTTCTCGAAATGAAGATTTTTTCTAAAAAATAATAAAGGAAATATTCCAAGTTTGAGATTTTGGAGGAATTGTGCCCTAACGTATTGGGCCGCGATTTCTTAAATCTTGAATAAATGGATATTCTTTTAAATTTTCATTACACGAGTATTCTAGCCTAATTCATTTTTGAGGAAATTAGAATGTCATGCCCTAACTCATTGGGTGTGGCATTTTCTTTCTCTGAAATGATAAGGGTCTTAATACATAACTTTTTTAGGTTTTTGCTAAGGATTATATTTTTCAAATTTTCGACATTAAGACATTAATTAATTAACTAGGTACCAATTTTTGGGCGTAATGAGGGTGTTAATCCTTCCTCATACGTAACCGACTCCCGGACCCGTTTTTCTAAAAATCATAGACCAAAATTGTTTTTAGGTGACCCAATCACACCTCAATAAAAGATTGGTGGCGACTCCCAATTTTCATTTTTTAAAGTCGACAATCTAAAATTTTTATTTTTCAAAAAAATGGTTTCGACAGCTTGGCGACTCCACTGGGGAAATTTTTTTAAAAAATAAGAGAGTCGAGCCACAAAGTTGATTAATTTTTGTTTTATGGTCGAGAAAGTATTTTTAGAAAAAAATTTTCATGATATCTTTTTGCATTCATTATCTTTTTGCTTAATGTATTTAAGTATTGTTTGCACTACACATTACATGAGTTGAATGATTTTACCCTTTAAGTGGGAGCGAGAAACTAGTCCTTCGTGAGGTTTTCACCTCCACGCAGGGTAGTGGACCGCTTCCGGGATACATCCGTACCTATGTCTTCGTGAGATTTTCATCTCCGTGCAGCCATAGGGAAATGTATTCCCCTGAACTGAACTCGGTCCATATGAGCCTATAATGGGTGAGGATTGAGGAATCTGCGAGTTCAGGTACCCTTACCTTAGAGCCAAACTACATATGTGAACCCTAGTTGCCCACCTTAGGAATAATTACACCAAACCCTAGTGGTTTCCCGAGTAGGTACTTTATTCATTTACTTTTACTTTGTACTAACGTGTTTTTTATGTTGTTTTTTATTATGATTGCATTGCATTTGCATCTTAAAAAGAGGTGTTGATTCACGTTCAGTTGCTATATAGAGAGCTGGTCATAAGAAAATGGGTTTCTTGATAAAGTGGATGACAATATGGTTGTCCGAATATGGTCTAAGAACACATGATAAGAGAAGGATGATAATTCAATGGAGGACTACACGACTATGGCTCCGTTGCCCAAGGATTCAAGATGACAAAGATTATTCGAGAGCTGCTGAACCTTCTCAAAGAGAAGCCAACGAGCATCACGAGGATGAGCGAGTAACAAGTTATGGCCCGGATCGAGCAAAGAGGAGATAGAAGAGATGTCCTTTTTAAAAATTCGTGAGATTTATCTTAACGTTCGAATGAAGAAGAGGATCGAATGTCTTCGCCTATGAGGGCAAGGCCGTATAAATATTCATTTTATGTAAAGAGATTTGTTTTCTAGTAAAGTTCTTTAAATGGAATTGAATCAGAATCAACGTCTCTTTATGCATTCATGCATTCGCATTACATGATATCATAACATTAAAGTCCACTAAAAGATTCTAATTGATATAAATCATTCTTCAGTTAATCTGGAAACCAACCAACCCACCACACACCGTTACGATACTCGATCAAAAACTAAAGAGATGGACCAAAGGATGGAGAGGTTAGAACAGTTCCAAAAGGAAATGCAAGAACAAATGAATGGACAACTTGAGAAAATTCAGCAAAAAATTATGGACAAAATGATGGAATCCCAAGAGAGTATGATGGCTCAATTAACTCAGTTGTTGACCGGAGGAACTAATAAAGGAAAGGGCTCTGTGCTCAATGTTGAAGAAGGAGACAGGGAGGGACTTCTTTATTCCCCAGGCTTGACCCCTCAGCATGGGCAGACCCAAGTAGAGGTATATCCGCACAAATCCTCTATTACCATCAAGCCTCAGCAGTTTCAGGTCGGTGCTGTAACACCAAATAATTTTCAAGCTAGATCAGGCCTTAACCCCAGAGACGACCTTGTTAATCCTGATATCCCTGACTTCGACTAAATAGCTGAAAAAGAGAAAATGAATGGTGACTTGCCAAAACAGCTCGAAGAAACGTATAAATGGCTGGAGGAAAAACTTAGAGCGATGGAAAATACTAAAAGCTATTATGGGGTTGATGCTAAAGAATTGAGCTTGGTTCCTGATTTAGTGCTCCCTTACAAGTTCAAAATGCCTGAGTTTGAGAAGTACAATAGAACTAGTAGCCCCGAAGCTCATATAACTATGTTTTGTAGGCGGATGACTGGGTATGTTAATAATGATCAGCTGCTGATACATTGTTTCCAGGATAGCCTCGTAGGGGCAACATCTAAATGGTACAATCAATTGAGCCATACCATGATTGGTTCATGGAGGGATTTAGAGCAGGCATTCATAAAGTAATACAGTCATGTGACAGATATGGTTCCTGATAGAATCACCTTGTAGAATTTGGAAAAGAAATCAAATGAAAGCTTTAGGCAATACGCACAGAGATAGAGAGAGGTCGTCATCCAAGTTCAGCCACCGCTCCTGGAAAGGGAAATGACAATGCTTTTCATAAATACATTGAAAGCTCCGTTAATCACACATATGTTAGGGAGTGCCACAAAAAGCTTTTCTGAGATAATCATGAATGGTGAAATGATTGAAAGCACCATAAGGAGCGGGAAGATTGATGCTGGAGGAAATAACAGAAGGCAAGACTCAAAAGAAAAAGAAAAAGAAAAAGAAAATGAGGTGAACAGCGTGAACACGTACAGTAAATCGATTACTAATCAGCAGGGTTCATCAAGACAAGAATCATATGTGAAGCAAGGTACTGAAAAACTCCCGTTCACGCCAATTCCAATGTCATACAAGAAGCTGTATCAAAGCTTATTCGATGCGCATGTTGTTTCTCCTTTACATGTGAAGCCTCCACAGCCTCCATATCCCAAATGGTACGACGCAAGTGCACAATGCGATTATCATGCGGGAATTACGGGACACTCTATAGAGAATTGCATTACCTTCAAAAAGCTAGTTGAAAAATTCATCAACATGGGTATTGTTAAGATGGATGGCTCATCTAGTACCCAGTCATGATTGAATGCAATATATGAAGGGGTGTCGAGAAGTGTTCACGATGAAACAACTGAAGAAGGGACCTTGTCAGATTTTCGCCCTTATAGACTTGGGAGTGTTCTAAATAATTAGACTGCAGAAGAAACCCCTGTAGTATTTAGAGATTACTCAGAGTAATGTTCAAAACACACTTGCTGCCTTCAGCCTAGAGGCAATAAGAATTCCTTTATGAAATAGGCTCATGTCTGAACGTTGTTATTCTAATAAAATTCATCTTTGCATTTATTTTTTTAAGCCAATATTCTTTCATTCTTTTCGAATAATTATACTTTCATTCTTTCGAATCTTCTTCCATATTATTCTTTTATTTCATTCATAATTGTACAAATGATTATTCATACATTCTTTTGTATATTCTTTGGTACCTACTATGGGTCCCCAGATATCAATGGCATGAGTGATGCTGTTACGGACACAGAAGTTCCTTTTGAGTGGAATCTGTGTTTAGAGGGATCTCATGACTTTAAAGATGACATAGATTGTAGCCTATTTTTAGACTTGTTGAGGATGGTAAAACAGGAATGAAATCTTACCTCATGAGGAGACAATGGAGATTGTGACCTTAAGGGAACATGCATAATCGAAGAAATGAAGCAGAACCTTGTTGAGTTACTTCAAAGAGTTCAAAGATGTCTTCGTATGGTCATATCAGGATATGCTTGGGTAAGCACTAACATTGTAATCTGAACAACAATACGATATCAAAAATTTACAATATGTTCAAGATTAACATCATGAACGATGCATTTAGGATTCTTTGCTGGGATAATGCCTTCTTCTTTGGCTCATCATGGTTTAGCCCGTCGAAGTCAAGTTGCCATTTCTCTGTTGTTGGATTTTATCTTAATTGAATGAGAAGATCCAAAGTATTTGTCATAGTTAAATTTCGCCCCAAAAGGCTTTATGAATGAAATTTTGGTTCTGATCGAAAGGGATAACGAGGACTTGCCTAATCCTATGAGTTCAAATTCAAAAAAAGGGGGTCAAAATCAAAATATAAAAAAAAGAAAAAAAAGAAGAAAAAGTGATAAAAAGAAAAAGAAAAGGAAAATGGAGAGGCCAAAGTGAAAACCCGCAAATGGCACCTTGAGACCAAAGGGGGTTTGAGTTGAAAACCCGAAAAGGGCGGCTCAAATATTGATTGGAATGGGGCACGAGGTGATTAGAGCAACTCAAATTTTAACCAGATTGGGGCATGTGGCGATCTTGCTATACCTGAATTATTAGGAAGGAGTAGGCAACATCTTGAGGCATCGACAGAGTACTATAGATCTCTCAAACACATGTCAAACTCAGAAGGGTCTTCAGAAAGTTTGTACAGAGAAGTTCAAGCTGCGATATCTGGGGCACCTCGTCTCTATACTATTCATTTTGAATTTGTTGTTCTTAGAATACTTCATTCTTTTCCAAGATACGTATTCCCAATCAATTTCTTTATCCTTCTTTACTATTTTTGATAATTTATTCCTTTCACAATGGAAGTTTTGCATATTACTCTATAAGTTTCTAAATAATACATGAGCCTAAAACATGACTATTATTTAAAACGCACCAGGTTTAAAGGTTGGAAATTTGAAAAGGAAGAGTCTAAACTAGGACTTTCTCTTTTGATTTTGTGGTCAAAAACATTGGTTGAACCAAATCATAAGATGTCAGGTTGGTGACAAAGCTAAAATAGATAAGTGAGCAATGATCACCAGACAATAGGAAGAGGTTTTCTCGGAGAAGAAAGCCTTCATTTGCACATGATCCTTTGGTGTAACACCTTAGGCATGGTGTAAAAGGACCAAAGAATTTCACATTCTATATCCTTGAATTGTGATAGGAGTGGATGGAGAAAAAGCCATATATTTCTACCCTCGGGTTGCAGTGGGAGAATGATGGTACAAATTTTTGCATCCTAGTGGATTGAACTTTGAAGTTTACAGTAGGGGCAATCTGACTAAATGGAAATGCCAGCTGAGTGAAGTCGTTACGGTGAATCAGTGATAAAACCTTAATAAATGTTGAGCAATGATAAAGAAGGATCACTATAAAAAAATGACATTCCGCATTCATGCAAACATCATTCATACATACCTAGTTAAGAGCACTTGACTCATTTTGATCATGACATCCTAATCATTAGGCATGATTATGTTCATAAAATGAATTATACAGGTCATGTTCCCAGAGAACAAACTGGTGAAACACCGAGCCTTGTCTCCCTGAGCAGCAGCGGAGAAGGTTGAAGATTGTAGATCTTATCTTCCTAAGTAGTAGTGGAGCAGATCGAAGACGGCAAATCTTATCTTTCCAAGATAGTGGGAAGCAGATTTAAGCCACCAAGCCTTGTTCTCCCTGAGCAGCAGCGGAGTAAGTTGAAAATTGTAGATCTTATCTCCCTAAGCAGTAGTGGAGCAGATCGAAGACGACAAATCTTATCTTTCCAAGATAGTGGGAAGTAGATTTAAGTCACCAAGCCTTGTCTCCCTGAGCAGTAGCAGAGTAGGTTGAAGATTATAGATCTTATCTCCCTAAGCAGTAGTGGAGAAGATCGAAGACGGCAAATCTTATCATTCCAAGATAGTGGGAAGCAGATTTAAGCCACCAAGCCTTGTCTCCCTGAGCAGCAGCGAAGTAGGTTGAAGATTGTAGATCTTATCTCCCTAAGCAGTAGTGGAGAAGATCGAAGATGGAAATCTTATCTTTCCAAGGTAGTGGGAAGCAGATTTAAGCCACTAAGCCTTGTCTCCCTAAGCAGCAGCGGAGTAGGTTAAAGATTGTCGATCTTATCTCCCTAAGCAATAGTGGAGCAGATCAAAGATGGCAAATCTTATCTTTCCAAGATAGTGGGAAGCTGATTTAAGCCACCAAGCCTTGTCTTCCTGAGTAGCAGTAGAGTAGGTTGAAGATTATAGATCTTATCTCCCTAAGCAGTAGTGGAGCAGATCGAGGACGGTAAATCTTATCTTTCCAAGATAGAGGGAAGCAGATTTAAGCCAGCAAGTCTTATCCTTCTGAAGTTGAAGTGGGGCAGATTGAAGATGACAAATCTTATCTCTTGGAAGTTGCAGTGGAGTAGATTAAAGCCAATAATCTTATCTCCCTGAAGTTGTAGTGGAGCAGATTAAAACCACAAATCTTATCTTTCTGAAGTTGCAGAGAGCAGATCATATCAGGTCTTACCTCCCTGAAGTTGCAATGGAGCAGACCCAAGAAATGGAGTATATCGCATCAAATTCATCTTTAAGTTACAGCAGATCAAGTTGAAGCTATAAGTCTTATCTCCCTGAAGTTGCAGTGGAGTAGATTGAAGCACGAATTCCTATACCTCTGAAGATGCAGTAGGAAGGAATGAGGTTACTTAAAGAGGAAAAGCACCAAGATCCAGCATGATCGGGCAAAAATTGGCCATTTCTAAAGTCTTTGCTTCGTTCCTATTACACGACAATGAGCAAAGAGGGGCAGCTGTAATACCCAATTTTAGCCCAGGCTCACATATAGAAACATAATTTTCGAGGATATACAATCTTAGATATGATATGCAATCTTAGATATGATATATGCAATCTTAGATATGATATATACAATCTTAGAAGATATGATTTTGTAATCTTAGAGATTTAATTTGTAGATACCCTTTAATCTTAGCCGTTGATGTAATTGATCTGTACCGTTGGATTTGGGGAGGCTAAGCTATAAATAGAGTCCTCTCCCTTCATTGAGAAGAGGAGGAGATCAATAAAAAGAAAGCTATTATTTTTGCAACACAGAGAGTTCAAATAGCGAGAGATACAAAATTTTCTAACACAGAAGGTTATTTTTTTTCCATTTGGTATTCTTCATTCGTAGTTTCATTTTTTATTTTATTTTTATTTATTTATTCCGCTTAAAAATACGAAGAAAAGAAAGGAGGAAAGGGATTTTACCTTTTTTCGTCGAAATCGTCGGATGGTTGCCATCTCCGTCGCGATCGAAGTGTTGGCATAAGCGAACAGCGACACAAAATGGGTTAAGAAGAAACCCTAGCAGAGAGCATTTTTTTTGTTTTTTTTATTTTTCTTTCTACTGTAAATATTTTTTTTTAAAAAAGGAAGAAAACTGTTTTAAAACCTAAGGGCAAAACGACACCGTTCGGTTTGGGGGTGAGTCTGCGCGTCGACCCGACCCGCAGGTTGGGTCCGCGCGTTTTCACCCTAAATGGGTAATTTGTGCGATTGCCCCTCGGTATTTGTCCGATTGCCCCTCGGTGTTTTCACATTGTTCCAGATCTATTTTTTAAATTTACCCGGTTCATTTTCAATTTATTCACTTTAGCCTATGTCAATACACATCGTTTTGGGAAGTTGGGTTATTGCCCATCTGGAACCCCCATGTCATTCGCGTGTGGCATTTTCGCCCCTCATTTTACTTCTAATCCCATTTGTTGCCTGCTAATTCGATTTCAATTACAATGTGACTTTTTTTACTCAATTTATTACCTTTTAGCATTATTATTTTATTATTACTATTTTTGTTTTATTCCCATAATTGATACGTACATTAATTTTCATTTATCTTCTTACATGCATATTTATTTTTTTAATATAGAGTAATCATTATTTTTTATGTATATATGTAATTATTTTATATATATATGTACAGATTTATTATATATATGTATATGTAAATATATTGTTATATTTTTTAAAATGAATATTTTTATATTTATCTATATACGTGTATATGTTTATGTTTTTTAAAATGCTCACATACATATATATTTTTAATACATATTTTAATCTATATATTTTTTAAAATTTTCTTTATTTCATAAATGCATTATATATTTATATAAATTTTATAATTCAAAATTTTATATGTAAATCTTGTGCTTGTTTTTTTCTTCCTCATAATTTCAATAAATATATTATCTACCTTTTTATTCTTTATGCGTTTTGTTTATTTCCTTCTTTTGTTTATCGATATTATGTTTTTATTTATGTTTTAAAAGCATGCTTTTATGTTAATTTTGTTTATTTATTGTTTATATTATTTCTATACAATTGTTGTACTTGTTATTGTGACTTTATCACACGCATTCAATATAACATTACATCATCTTTTTACTTGAATTTAAAAATAGAACTTTTCAAAATAGAGATAATACTCGTATTTAGGATTTTCAAGGAAATTGAGCCCTAATGTATTGGGTTCCGATTTTCTTCGTTAAATCTAACAATCAAGTATTTCTCTTTAATCAAAAATAAGAATTCATTATTAGGAATTCAACACGTTGTGTCCTAACGTATTGGATGTGACGCATTGATTTCTCGAAATGAAGATTTTTTCTAAAAAATAATAAAGGAAATATTCCAAGTTTGGGATTTTGGAGGAATTGTGCCCTAACGTATTGGGCCGCGATTTCTTAAATCTTGAATAAATGGATATTCTTTTAAATTTTTATTACACGAGTATTCTGGCCTAATTCATTTTTGAGGAAATTAGAATGTCGTGCCCTAACGCATTGGGTGTGGCATTTTCTTTCTTTGAAATGATAAGGGTCTTAATACGTAACGTTTTTAAGTTTTTCCTAAGGATTATATTTTTCAAATTTTCGACATTAAAACATTAATTAAGTAACTAGGTACCAATTTTTGGGCGTAATGAGGGTGCTAATCCTTCCTCATACGTAACCGACTCCCGGACCTGCTTTTTAAAAATCGTAGACCAAAATCGTTTTTAGGTGACCCAATCACACCTCAATAAAAGATTGGTGGCGACTCCCAATTTTCATTTTTTAAAGTTGACAATCTAATTTTTTTTTCAAAAAAAAGGTTTCGACAATAATATTAGCCAATATTAAAATGATATTAAAAATAACAAATTATTATAAAATTTGATTTATTGAAAAAACGTTTGAAATCAAAATTAAATATGCAAAACATTTTTGTAGTTGAGAACAATAATCAACAAATTTTAAATCGAGACTTAAATAAAATTAAGATAATAATTAAATTAGAACAAAATTTAAACAATTGACTCAAAATATTAGTGTATAATGAATTTAAAAAAAAGTAATTTGTTACATTTTGAACTATAATAATAAATTTAAACACCAAATAAATATTACAAATAATATTAAATATTATAACATATGAAAGTAGGATTTAATTAATTAAAAATGTGTGAATTTTTTTTAAAAGAAAGCTGAATTTGTATTAAATCGAAATCTATTTCAAGATTGAAGGACCAAATTAGCAATTAAACAGAAACATCATAACAATCCAAGTAAATCACAGAAACGACGCCGTTTACATTCGGATCTAAATGAATATAGAATTAAATTCGAGGTATAAATTACAAATCAAAAACAGAAACCAAATCATAAATTTCATTAAACACGGAGGGACTTGCTAAATAAATAGACCAACAAACCAAAGGACGCAGATCCTACCCCGGGGCGGGTCACCACTCGGGTTTGGGTTATCAGACGAAGCCGTTTTGAATCTATTGCATTAATGATAAACGGCGACGTTTCAAGTTCTGAGATTAAAACTAAAATAAACAAAAACCTAACATTTTCACCAGAAAGACCATAACCTAAACTAAAACCCTCTGCGCCGTTCGACAGATCGACTTTGAAGACCTCCGATCTTCGCCCCAACTCCTATGGCTGCGGAGTGAGCAAAAATCTCGCCTTCAAGTATGTCCTTCCCTTTCCTCTTTATTGTTTTCTCTCTTAACTAAAAACTATTGAACACAAAAATAAGAGAAAAAAATTGATACTAGCGAAAATGAAAGTAAAAAAGAAACTCGGAAATCACCTTTCAATATTTTTTCCTCTTTTGTATTCTCAATGCGTAACAAAATACATAGCTCCATCGGTCCTCTTTATAGCCACTCTGAGAAAAAGGATAAATTTTTTTCTAAATTTTACATTTTCTTCCTATTTTCCCCTAGTATTTGCTGTCAATCTACCATATGCTAATTTTTTTGTTGTTATATGTCTTGCTGCTTGTTTGTTTGTCCTCCTTGCAAGTACGGTGGCTAGCTAGCGTACGGAGGTGTGGTGACGTGGAGGCGCGCGTGCGAGGGAAGGCCCTGGTGACCGCGGCGCTAGAGGCTGAATGTTGCTAGGGTTTGCTGCAGTTGCTGAGCCACATAATAATTGGGCCACCGTTTTGGGCCGCGTTGGTTTACTGGGCTCAGAATCAGGTTTAGGTTTACTGAATGGGATATTGGGCTAGGCTAGTGGGTTAAAAACAATTTGGGCCTATGTATTTGGACATTAAACTGGACACTTTATTTGATTTTTTTTATTTTAATTTAGTTTTAAAATGTCCGGGTAAAATTGGTTATTACAACTGCCCCTCTTTGCTCGTTGTCGTGCAACAGGAACGAAGCAAAGATTCAAAAATAACAAATTTTGCCCAATCGTACTGGATCTTGGTGTTCATCTTTATGTAGCCTTATTCCATCCTACTGCATCTTCAGAGGTATAGGAATCGGCGTTTCAATCCACTCCACTGCAACTCCAGGGAGATAGGATTCGTAGCTTGTAGCTCCTGAAAGAACAAGATTTGCTATCTCTGGGCGGCAAGACTTGATGCGGTCTACTCTACTGCAACTTCAGAGAGGTAAGATCTATTATTTTAATCTACTCCACTGTAATCTCAGGGAGATAGGATTACTAGCTTCAATCTGCTCCGCTGTAATCTCAGGGGGATAAGATCTGAGATTCTTCGGTTTATTCCACTGTAATCTCAGGGAGATAAGACCTGATGCGATCTACTCTACTGTAACTTAAGAGAGATAAGATCCTCCGTCTTCGATCTACTCCGCTACTGCTTAGGGAGGCAAGATCTGTAGTTTCCAACCTATTCCACTACTCGTCAGGGGCATAGGACTTGTGGCTTAAATCTGTTTCCCTACTCCTAGGGAAGATAAGATTCACCGTCTTCGATCTACTCCGCTAGTGCTTAGGGAGATAAGATCTGTCATCTTTAACTAGCTCCGCTGCAACCGCTGGAGGCAAGGCTTTGTTTCCGATCTGCTTCGCTGTCAATGCAGGAAGGCAAGATCTACTATCTTTAACCACCTCCACTGCAACCGATGGAGGCAAGGCTTTGTTTTCGATCTTTACTGATCTGTTCTCTGGGGAACATGACCTGTATAATGAACCTAATTATGCCTAATGATTAGGATGGCATGATCAAAATGAATCAAATGCTCCTAACTAGACATGTGTAAATGGTGTTTGCATGAGTGCAGAATTTTATTTTTTCGAAAATGATCCCGCTTAGGTTGTCATTACTCGAAGTTTATTAAGGCTTTAACACTGACGTGCTACAACGCCTTCTCGCTTGACCGGCTTCTTCAAAGCATCACTTAGTCAGATTGCCCCCACTATAAACCTTAAAGTTTAATCAATTGGGGCCCCAAAATTTGTACCATCACTCTCCCACTGTAACCCAAAGGTAGAAATATGTGGCTTTTCCTCAATCCTCTCTTATCACAATTCAAGGATATAGGATCTGGATCGTTCTGGTTTCTTACACCATTTTTGGGGTGTCGTACCAAAGACTCATGCACAAGTGAAAGCTCTTTTCTCTGAGGTAACCTCTTCCTATTGCCTGATGGTCATTGCTTACTCGTTTATTTAAGCTTTATCTTTAACATGACATCTTGTTATTTTGTTCAATCAATGCATTTGACAACAAAATCTAAAGAGAAAGTCCAAATTTAGATTTTTCCTTCTCAAATTTCCGACCTTTAAATTTGGTGTGTTCTAAACAATAGTCCTGTTTCAGGTTCCTATATTATTTAGAAACTTTTCAGAGTAATATACAAAACTTCCTTTGTGAAGGTTTTATTAGTCCATTAATCATTATTCCAATGCAACATGCTTGCAAAAATGGTCATAACAATGGATAAGAATAGAGTTGGTTTTGGGCCTAGCTCAAAATGAATAAATTATCACAAATAGTAAAGAAGGATAATAAAGAAATTGATTGGGAATGTATATCTTGGAAAAGAAAAAAAAGTATTCCAAGAATCAACAAATTAAATATAAATAATAGGAGAATTGGGTCCCCTAGATATCGCAGCTTGAACTTCTCTGTACAAACTTTCTAAAGGCCATTCTGAGTTTGACATGTGTTTAGGAGATCTTCAGTGCTTTGTTATGCCCTAAGACGTCGCCTATCCCTTCTTGTTGATTCAGGCATAGCAAGATTGCCACGCCCCGATCTGATCAAGATACAAGCTCCTCTAAACACTTCATGCCCTATTCTGATCAATATTTGAGCTGCCCTTTTCGAGTTTTCAACTCAAATCCCCCTTTGGCCTAAGGTGCTCTTTGCGGGTTTTCCCCTTAGCCTTTCAATTTTTATTTTTTCATCATCAATTTTTTTAGGAATCAAAGCGCCCTTTTGCGGGTTTTCACTTTGATCCCTTTCCTTCAAGTGAAGTATTTCTTGACTGAGTCTGAATTTACAGGATTTGGCAAGTTTTTTCCATCCATCTCACTTAGAATCAAAGCTCCACCAGAAAAGGCCTTCTTTACGACCTAAGGACCCTCCCAATTTGGCAGCCATTTTCCTCTAAAGTCTTTTTGTATAGGGAGAATTTTCTTCAACACCAGATCCCCTTCGTGGAATTCTCTAGGACGAACCTTTTTGTTATAGGCTCGCATCATCCGTTTTTGATACATATGACCATGTTGGATGGCTCTCAACCTTTTCCCTTTTATTAAGTTCAACTGGTCGTATCGAGACTGAATCCATTCTGCCTCATCCAATTTCAATTCAGCTAATACCCGAAGAGAAGGAATCTCCACTTCAATGGGTAAAACAGCTTCCATCCTATAAACTAGAGAAAAGGGTGTTACCCCAGTAGAGGTCCTAACAGATGTTCAGTAAGCTAAGAGAGCAAATGATAGCTTTTCATGCAAATCCTTGTAGGTTTCTGTCATTTTTCCCACAATTCTCTTAATATTCTTATTGGCCGCCTCCACTGCACCATTCATTTTTGGGCAATATGGGGACGAGTTATGGTGACTGATCTTGAGCTGACTACAAACCTCTGCTATTGTGTTATTATTCAAATTCAACTCATTGTTGGATATAATACTTTTAGGCATTCCATATCGACAAATGATCTCCTTTTTCAAGAATTTACTAACCGCCGATTTCGTGACATTTGTATATGAAGCAGCTTCCACCCATTTGGTAAAGTAATCAATGACCACAAATATGAAACGATGCCCATTCTAAGCCTTTGGTGATATTGGCCCAATAACATCCATACCCCACATGGAGAACGGCCACAGAGCAGTCATAGCGTGCAGAGGTGAGGGAGGTACATGTATCTTATCTCCATAAATCTGACATTTATGACACTTCTTGGCATAGCTAATGCAGTCCCCTTCCATAGTAGACCAATAGTATCCAAATCTCATGATCTGTCTGGCCATTGTAAAACCATTTGCATGGGTTCCGCAAATGCCCTCATGGACTTCCTCTAGGATCTTTCTAGCCTCCATGACATCTACACATCTTAACAGCACTTGATCTTTCCCTATTTTGTACAACACTTTCCCATCTAAGACATACTCAATGGCTATTCTTCTCAGCGTTCTCTTGTTGTTTTCTGTCGCTTGATTAGGGTATTTTTGATTCTTCACATACTGTAGTATACTCTGATACCAATGGTGATCATCATTTCCCTCTTCTTCAATACTGTAGAAATGAGCCGGAACTTCATATCTGCTCATCTGAATAGGCCTCATTACCTCGAGTCTGTTCACCTGAATCATCGCAGCTAGAGTAGCCAATGCATCAGCCATCTGGTTTTCCTCTCGTTGGAGATAAGAGAAGGTCATATCGTCAAACTCATCAGCCAATTCGAGGACCAATTTTCTATAACCGATTAACTTAGGGTTTTTAGTTTCTCATTCCCCTTTGAGTTGGTATATCACCAATGCGGAATCCCCATATACTCTTAGCACTTTGATGTTTCGTTCAATGGCTGCACGAATGCCCATAATACATGCTTCATATTCTGCCATATTATTTGTGTAATCCAAGTCCAACTTGCTAGCAACAGGATAATGATCTCCATTTGGGGATACCAAAACTGCCCCAATTTCATTACCCGTAGCATTTGAAGCTCCATCAAAATTTAACCTCCATACGTGATCCATTTAAGGATTTTCTTCAGTGTTCGCCACATACATCAGGTCCTCATTTGGAAAATCAAAGTCCAAAGACTCATAGTCCTCAAGGCTCTACTAGCTAGGAAATCAGCTATTGCACTCCCCATTATTGCATTCTAACTTACATATGCTATGTCAAATTCATAGAGCAGGATCTGCCATCTAGCCATTCTCCTGTTTAAAGCAGTTGACTCCGTCATATACTGTAAAGGATCTAACTTTGAAATTAGCCAAGTCGTATGATACAACATATACTGCCTTAGTCTTCGGGTTGCCCAGATTAAAGCACAACATAACTTCTCAATTGATGAGTATCTCATTTCGCAATCAGTGAATTTCTTGCTGAGATAGTATATTGCCTTTTCTTTCTTCTCGTCTCATCATGTTGGCCCAATACGCATCCCATGGAATTCTCAAACACCGTTAGATATAGTATCAATGGCCTATCTGGACTTGGCAGTGATAGCACTGGAGTATTAGCCAAGTATTGCTTTATCTTGTCAAAAGCCCTCTAACATTCATCTTCCCATTCACCCGAATTATATTTCTTCAGAAGAAGAAATACTGGATCACATTTCTCTGTCAGTTGTGAGATGAACCGAGCAATGTAATTCAATCTCCCAAGGAAACCTCGAACTTCCTTCTGAGTGCGCGGAGGAGGTAAATCTTGTATTACTTTAACTTTATCTGGGTCAACTGCAATCCCCTTTCTGCTAACTATGAAGCCTAATAACTTCCCTGATCTAGCTCCAAACATACATTTTGCTAGGTTAAGCTTAAGCTGAAATTTCCTCAATCTCAAAAACAATTTTTTCAAGACTTGAACATGCTCTTCTTCAGTTCTAGACTTTGCAATCATATCATCAACATAGACTTTGATGTCATTATGCATCATATCATGAAACAAAGTCACCATAGCTCTTTGATACGTTGCTCCCGCATTCTTCAATACAAAGGGCATTACCTTGTAACAAAATGTTCCCGATAAGGTAATAAATGTGGTTTTCCTCATGTCCTCAAGATGCATCTTTATTTGATTGTATCCAAAAAAGCCATCCATGAAAGAAAATAATGAGTAGCCAGCTGTGTTATCTACCAAAGTGTCAATGTGCGGCAGCAGAACATTGTCTTTTAGACTAGCCTTATTCAGGTGCCTATAATCCACGCACATTCGTACCATTCCATCCTTTTTGGGAACAGGGATGATGGTTGCTACCCATTTTGAGTACTTAACCTCCTGTAAGAACCCAGCATCGAACTGCTTTTTGACCTCCTCTTTTATTTTCAACACAATATCAGGTCTCATTCTTCTGAGCTTCTGCTGAACTGGTTTGCAATCCTCTTTTATAGGTAAACGATGTACCACAATGCTAGTATTTAGCCCTGGCATATCCTGGTAGGACCATGCGAAAACATCTTTGAACTCTTGGAGTAACTCAATGAGGTCATATTTTGTCTTTGCGGTGATATCAGTTCCGATTTTCACCTCTTTTCCTTCCTCTAGGCTCACAATTTCTAATGATTCCTTATGATGTAGGATTTGTTTATCCTCTTGCTCCACCATTCTCAACAAGTCCGGAGATACACCACAGTCTTCGTCATTTTCAAAGTCATGAGATCCTTCCAAACACATGTCTTGCTCAAAAAGAGACTCCGTGTTTGAAACAACATCACTCATGTCATTGATATCTGAGGACCTATGGGGATACACCAAAGAATATACAAAGTGTAAATTTATGAATAATTATTTGTACGATCAGGTTATAAATGAAAAATATTTGGAAGACAATTAATCAAATGGCAAATATTTACTAGCTTGGAAAGAATAAAAGAATAATTGCTCGAAATGAATGCAAAGATGTATTTTATTAGGATAAAGATATTCAGACTTAAGCCTATTTCACAAAGGATTTCTTATCATTCTCAAGCTAAAAACAACAATAATGTTTTGAATATTACTCTGAATAAGCTCTAAAGACTACAGGTATTTCTTCCGCAGTCTAATTGTTTAGCTCACTCCCAGGTTCGTAAGGGCAAATCTCCAGCAATGACCTTCTTTCAGCTGTCTCTATAGCATTGATATGAACTTTTTCGAACATCTCTTCAATGCCTTCCCTTCTGGACACCCCTCGCTCAGGGTAAATAAACCCACCCGACATAAAGGATTTAGATATATGAGGGAAGGTTAAAGGCTCCCACTTGACTTCCTTTCCGCTTAAACGTGCCCTTCTTCTCTCCTGCCTTTTCTCCACTTCTTTTCTCCTTTGTTTCATATCAGGCTTGTAACCTAAACCAAAACGATCAAACTTTCCCTTCAGCATGGGTGTTTCAACCCTTCCTTGAAGGTACCTTCCCAACCCTTTTCCTAGCGAAGCTCCTCTTCCTACCAGAAACTGCAGACCCATCTCAGTAGTCTTGGATATCTTTGGCACCGGGATCCTGTTTCCTTCAACAATAAACGTTGCATTCACAAATTCCAAGGACCGGAAAGAACATTCCACCACCTCATCGTTGGTCTCTACATAAGGTGCATCACTCGTTACCATCGCGATAATATCCTCCTCCGCACTTATTGTTACCAATCAACCCTCTAATATTAGCTTCACCTTCTGATTAACGATGAAGGTACTGCCCCTACCGAGTGTAACCACAGTCTCCCCAATAAACAATTGCAGGAAGGCTTAATATCCATTACTAAAAAGTCCACCTCATAAGTAATTGGGCCAATTCTTAATGGTATTTCAATTCTTTCTATAACCGTTCTTTATGTTCCATCAAATGCCCTTACTATATTCTGGCAGGGTTTCATATGTGAACTGTCCACAGGTAATCGATTAAGAGTGGACAAAGGCAATATGTTCAATACGGATCCATTATTGATCAAAGCCCCCGGTAATGTGTCCCCTTGACATCGGGTCGTAATGTGTAGAGCTTTAGTAGAACCCCTACCTCCAGACGGTATTTCATCATCATTGAAGAAGATAAAATTGTCAACACTTATATTGTTGACCAAGCGATCTAATTTATTGACTGAGATGTCATCAGCCACATATGTTTCGTTTAGTACTTTCATCAGCGCACTTCGATGTACTTCTAAACTTGGAGCAAAACTAATACAGAAATGCGGGCCGGTTGTTTGTGCAGTTGCTCCACAATATTGTATTCACTGTGTTTCAAAAACTTCAAAAACTCTTTTGCTTCTTCTTTTATTGGTTCATTAACCAATGGCTCAGATTCCACCGCCTTCCCTTTCCTCTGTTCCACCGTCGGAGTCTTTTCTCTTGGCAACTCTGCTCGAGTGTCGTAACGCTTCCTATTACATGTATAAGAACCCCTTTCCTGGTATTCTTTTACTATATTGCCCTCAACTTCTTTCCCTGGGATTGTCACATTGCATCCATAATTCCACGGGACCATTTTGTCATCCTTATATGTGAAACTTGACAGTTTCGTGATTACAATTTTTGGTGTTACCTGAGCCCTAGCCTCATTACTCTTAGGGCATGAGATAATGACTACAGGATGATTTATTTTCGGGGTCCCTATTCCCGACTCTATCGCACATATGTTCCTCCTTTCTTCCGCATCTTCATAAAACCTTATCTCCTTATTATCCATCATGCTTTGAACCAAAGCCCTGAATCCTTCACATTCTTGGATTTCATGCCCTGTTTTATGGTAGAATTCACAATAATTTCTCATCTCGTACCCTTCCTCCAAATCTGAAATAACTAACCCTCTTTTTGCCATCTCTTTTCGTACCCACTTCAATAGAGTTCTTACTTCAGCGATGTTAGTCTTGACTCCTTCCCCCGTACCTTCGCTCAACATATTCACTCCCTTATCATCATGATTGGGAAATGGACCTTCTGTGCTGGGTGAGTCATCAAATTTGACAACACCCAACTTTATAAGTCCTTCTACAACCTTCTTGAAAGCGGTACAATTTTCTATTGAGTGTCCTTAAATCCCCGAATGGTAGTCGCATTGTGCGATCGTGTCATACCATTTTGGATACGGGGGTTGTAGAGGATTCAAGTAACGAGGAGCAATAACATGTGCATTAAATAACTTCTGATACAACTCTTTATATGTCATTCGAATGGAAGTAAATTGGAGCTTCTCAATACTTTGCCTCATTCCCGATTCTTGTTTCGATGAGCCTTGTTGATTAGCAACCATCTTCCCTGGTTGATTCACTGTAATTGATTTACTGTATGCGTTCACATTGTTTACTTCACCTTCTCTTTTCTTTGAAGCTAACCTTCGATTATTCTCCCCACCGTCTATTTTTCCACTTTTAATAGCATGTTCAATCATTTCGCCATTCATGATTATATCTATGAAACTCTTTGAGGCACTTCCTAACATGTGCATGATAAATGATGCCTTTAATGTGTTGAAGAAAAGCATCATCATTTCTTTTTTCGAAAGTGGTGGCTGAACTTGAACTGCAATCTCTCTCCACCTCTGTGCATACTGTCTAAAACTTTCGTTTGATTTCTTTTCCAAGTTCTGCAAAGTAATTCTATCAGGTATTATTTTAGATACATGACTGTACTGTCTCATAAAAGCCTGCGCCAAATCCCTCCAAGTGCTGATTTTGGCCCGGCTCAACTGGTTATACCATTTAGGCGCCGCCCCAATGAAGCTATCCTGAAAACAATGTATTAACAGTTGATCCTTGTTAATGTACCCAGTCATTCTCCTACAGAGCATTGTAATATGGGCTTCAGGGCAACTGGTCCCACTATATTTCTCAAATTCTGGCATCTTAAACTTGTAAGGAAGTACCAAATCCAAAACCAGACTTAGATCTTTTGCTTCTATTCCACGATAACTTTCAATGTTTTCTATCGCCTTAAACTTCTCTTCAATCCATTTCTATTTCTCCTCAAACTGTTTTGGTAATTCTTCCTTTTCTTTATCATTCTCAGCTGCTTCATCGAAGTCTGGGATAGCAAGATTAACTGGGTTTTCACTGGGGTTAGAACTTGATCTAGCTTGGGAGTTCATCGGTATTGGAGTATCGGCTTGAAACCGCTTAGACCTTATTGAAACAGAGGATCTACGTGGCTGCACCTCAGTCTGAACCTGCGCATACGGAGGCGTAAAGCCTGGAGGATAGGTGGACCCAGTCTTATCTTCTTCATCATCATTGATCATAGGGCATTTCCCCTTATTTAATCATTTTAATAATTGCGTCAGCTTAGTCATCATGTCCTTTTGAGACTCCAACATCTTTTTTGAAATGTCCTATTGAATTTTTTCAAATTGTTCCTTCATTTGTATCTGTAACTGATCTTGCATTTCCTTTTGAAGTCGCTCTAACTTTTCCAATCATTGATCCATAATCCTTGATTTTGCACAGGTACCGTAGCGGTGTTTGGTTGATGAGTTTTTGCCGGTTTCTAGATTAACTGAAGCACAATTTTAACCAATTAAAACCCCTTTTTAATAATCTTGAATGCAAATGATGACATGCAATGCAGATGCATTAAATGAATGCAAAAAAGGAGTGTCAATTATGATTCAATTTCTTCTTAGAAAACTTTATTGATAAACAAAATTCTTTACATAAAATGAACTATAGACATCGCTTTGCCCTAATGCTCAGGGCTCTAACTTCTTTCAACAATGAAGCTAACTCCTGACCCTGGTCCGATTCTAGTTCATACTTTACACTTAAAACATCAGTCTGAATCGCCATTGTTTACAAATGATCAGCTACCTCCCGAACCTGAGCAATAGCTCTGCCCATAATGTAATCCCTGTTTTGAATCTGATTCTGCGAATGATGAAGTTGCTCCCTCCAACGCTCTTCGTTTCCTTCCAAGGATTCGATCCGTTGTCTACAGCCTTGTAATGTGTACTCCAATCCTTCTATCCTCTTTTTCAATTCTTCAATCTTGCACAGACTTGCCCTTAATTCCACTATAGAATTACGACTTCCATACGCAGCAAATGATCTCTCGAGTTCCGCTATTCTAGCTTTCAAGTCCGCTTGATAGTTTTGAGTTTCTAACACCTGCCGCTCTAAGGTCTCTTTTTGAACTTGAGTCTCCCGGGACCTTCTTTCCCACCGATCAACTTTGCTTCTTTCTTTCTGGATCTCCTATCGCCACTGCTCTAAAGTTTTTCCCAGCCCGACAGTTCTCATTGATACTTGTAACCTCTTGTAGTCCATCTATAAGCTATCGAGATCCTCCTCTAGTTTATTCTTCCCATTCTTTAATTTTTCAGCTTCTAATTTTTGGACGTCGACGTCTAGCCTCAAATGCATCTTCTCTTCTTCCAACCGCTCTATTTTCTTTTGAAGTTCTAAATTCCTCTTTTCAAAATCTTGTTTTATAATCTCCAACTCTGATGGGATCACTTGTAGATACTCTTCCATTGGTCGAACACTCTCCAAGTCTAACTCCGGGATGTTATCATTAATCCTTTTACGTAGCCACTCACCGTACTCTAGAGTTGTCATCGAACCCACAGCTAGCCTTTTCATCCTGTGAACCTAATTCCAAGCATGAGAAATTTTGTTCACCTTTTTCTTGTAATTGTCTCCTCGGTACGAGAACTCACATTGAGCCAAACCATACGTTGCCGACACAAACTGTCTTGAATTGTATTGCCTTAGGACCAGCAAAGGTGCATATCTGACGGCTCCCCAAATCCCAAGCAACGGAACCCAGTCAAAGCTTCCACAATGGTAGAGAATTCCATTAGGAATCAACCAAGGAGCTCTCCATTCCACATCATCCTCTTGAAGATTTTGCAAAATTGCTATCCAATTTTCTTCTGATATATCGTCCCTTCTGGGGGTAGCCACTATCTCTTTTAACGGGGAGTAATGCTCAGAGAAAACCCAATACGATAATTTTTCAACCTTCTAGAAATGACTATGGAACCAAGCTATCAACAGTTGCGCACAACCTATAAATCTGCCTTCACCAGCTCGCCTACACGCGTTCAAAGATCTAAATGTTTCAGCCAAAATCGCAGGAATAGGTGTAACCCCTTTACCCAACCGATCAAAAAGATCTAAAACAGCTTCGTCAACATGCCCCAGTGCCCTAGGGAAAATCACTAACTCGTAGATACTCAAAGCAAACACATCAACCTTCTTTTTTCCATCAGGATGTGCTAGGATCAAGTCTCACAAATTCCTCCATGGGATACATTTACACTCACCCTTCTGTTTAATCCTGGCCGTGATCCATTGTTCGCTCATTCCCGTAATACTCATTAATTTCTTCCAAAATGCTAGGACATATGCGGCTTTGGAATATGCTTTATCAACCTGAAGCCTAGGGCAGTGCAATAAAGCCGTATACTCCTCTACTGTAGGCACCAAATCTACATTCCCAAAAGTAAAACAGCTATATGCAGGATTCCAATATTGAGCGAGAGCGCGAAACGGTCGTTCATCCACCTTGATGTTAAGTAAGTACGGCAAGTCCCCATAATTAGAGTAGAACAACTGCTTGGTTTCATCATCCCACCAATCCCAAATCTCACTCAACTCCTGAAAGCTATTTTGCGTCACACTAATACGAGTGTAGTCCTAAAGCTCTGACCTATATTCCTTAGCTAGACTGTCTCCTTTTTCCAATTGCACTTTCTCTGACCATATACAGATAATGGCATTGTCCTCCACTTTATCAAGAAAATTGTTTGCCATGACAATTTTCTAATTTGGTAACTGAACTTGAATCGACACTCCTTGAAATATGCAATGACATGCAACATATCAACAAAACACAAACAAGTCAGTATAACACCACAACAATTCAAAGCAAGTATAAGAAAATCAAGCACCTATCCGGGTAATCGCTAGAGGTTGAAATAATTCTAACCAGGTTGGTCTCCTAAGTTAGCTATATGAGGTTTGGTTCTAGAGTCAAGGTACCTAAACCAGCAGATTCCTCGATCTTCACCCATTATAGGCTCATATAGACCGAGTTCGGTTCAGGGGAATACATTTCCCTATGGCTGCACGGAGATGCAGATCTCACGAAGACATAGGTACGAATGTATCCCGAAAGTGATCCACTATCCTGCACGGAGGTGAAAACCTCACGAAGGAGTAGCTTCTCACTCCCACTTAGAGGGGTAAGACAAAAATAGCCTTCATGTAATATGATGACAAAAAATATATAATTCAATTTACAGTAATCATGTAAACAAATGCAAAGAGAAGATAGTATTTTTTCAAATCAAATTTTTAATTTTCAACAATAAGACAAAAACAATCAATTTTACGGCCTGACTCTCCTATTTTGTCCCCAACGGAGTCGCCAAGCTGTCGAAACCACTTTTATTTTATATTTAAAAAATAAGAATCGACTTTGAAAATAAAAATAGAGAGTCGCCACCGATCTATTGTGGTGTGATCGGATCACCTTGAAAATAATTTTAGGTCTGCGAATTTTTGAGAAAACAGGTTCGGGAGTCGATTATGCACGAGGAAGGGTTAGCACCCTCGTAACGCCCAAGATTGGTACCGAATCGATTGTTTAATGGCTTAGTGTCGAAACTTTGAAAAGATTTTAAAATACAATCCCATGACATGAAAACTTAAACAATTGAGTTGATAGAAAAGACGGACCCATCTCAAAGAAATATACCGCTACACTCAGTGAGTTAGAGCGCAACGATCTCATCTTTGAGATTAGATTCGTCCCTTTTTAAAATATATTTTGAGGAGGATATTCGGTCATTTCAGTCAATCGAGGAATTGGAATCCAGTAAGTTAGGGTTCAATTTCTCGAAATTCTTAAACTACAAATATTGCCTTTATTTTAAAATTGAGATAACAAAATGTCGTATCCAGTAAGTTAGGATCTGACATTTGAGATCTTAAGAATTTTATTTTAACAATTAGTATGATTTTAGTAAAATAAGTACTTGATTATCTAAATTCATCGAGAAGAATTGAAGCTCAGTAAGTTAGGGCACAATTCTCTCGCGAACTTATGAACACCAAGCCTTTTTCGGGATTGTGAAATAAAACAATTATGATGCTTTAATGAAATGCAATTCTTACAAACAATATAATTGAGTAGCAATATATAATGCAAAAGATAAATAGTAATCTAAATTTACATTAAAAAGCAACCAAACATATAATTCATCTATATTAATAATTAAACCTCTAATAAATCAATAATCAAATTCCTAAGGATACTTTGATTTAAATAAAATAAAAATAATAATTAATATGAAGGTTTAAAAACAAATTTAAAATTCAATAATAAGCTAAATATTAAAATAAGGTTTAAAATGATGAATTAAAATATGAATTAATTTATCTAAAACTTTTGAAGACAACATTAGATATGAGAGAAATAATTTTGAAAATTGATAACAAAAATTATGATAATATTAGCCAATAGTAAAATGATATTAAAAATAACGAATTATTATAAAAGTCGATTTATTGAAAAAAACTTTTGAAATCAAAATTAAATATGCAAAACATTTTTGTAGTTGAGAACAATAATCAACAAATTTTAAATCGAGACTTAAATAAGATTAAGATAATAATTAAATTAGAACAAAATTTAAACAATTGACTCAAAATATTAGTGTATAATGAATTTTAAAAAAAGTAATTTGTTACATTTTGAACTATAATAATAATAAATTTAAACACCATATAAATATTACAAATAATATTAAATATTATAATATATGAAAGTAGGATTTAATTAATTAAAAATGTGTGAAAATTTTTTAAAAGAAAGCTGAATTTGTATTAAATCGAAATCTGTTTCAAGATTGAAGGACCAAACTAGCAATTAAACAGAAACATCATAACAATCCAAGTAAATCATAGAAACGACGTCGCTTACATTCGGATCTAAATGAATACAGAATTAAATTCGAGGTATAAATTACAAATCAAAAACAGAAACCAAATCATAATTTCATTAAACACGGAGGGACTTGCTAAATAAATAGACCAACAAACCAAAGGACGCGGATCCTACCCCGGGGCGGGTCACCGCTCTGGTTTGGGTCATCAGATGACGCCGTTTTGAATCTATTGCATTAATGATAAACGGCGACGTTTCAAGTTCTGAGATTAAAACTAAAATAAACAAAAACCTAACATTTTCACCAGAAAGACCATAACCTAAACTAAAACCCTCTGCGCCGTTCGACATATCGACTTCGAAGACCTCCGATCTTCGCCCCAACTCCGATGGCTGCGGAGTGAGCAAAAATCTCGTCTTCAGGTATGTCCTTCCCTTTCCTCTTTATTGTTTTCTCTATTAACTAATGACTATTGAACACAAAAATAAGAGAAAAAAAAACTGATACTAGCGAAAATGAAAGTAAAAAAGAAACTTGGAAATCACCGTTCAATATTTTTTCCTCCTTTGTATTCTCAATGCGTAAAAAAAATACATAGTTCCATCGGTCCTCTTTATAGCCACTCTGAGAAAAAGAATAAATTTTTTTCTAAATTTTACATTTTCTTCCTATTTTCCCCTAGTATTTCCTGTCAATCTACGACATGCTCATTTTTTTGTTGTTATATGTCTCGCTGCTTGTTTGTTTGTCCTCCTTGCAAGTACGGTGGCTAGCTAGCGTACAGAGGTGCGGTGACATAGAGGCGCACGTACGAGGGAAGGCCCTGGTGACCGCGGCGCTGGAGGCTGAATGTTGCTAGGGTTTGCTGCAGTTGTTGAGCCACATAATAATTGGGCCACCGTTTTAGGCCGCGTTGGTTTGCTGGGCTCAGAATCGAGTTTAGGTTTACTGGATTGGGATATTGGGCTAGGCTAGTGGGTTAAAAACTATTTGGGACTATGTATTTGGACATTAAACTGGACACTTTATTTGATTTTTTTTATTTTAATTTAGTTTTAAAATGTCCGGGTAAAATTGGTTATTACACAACCCATTGTAGAATATCTCTATCTGAGTCCAGTGTTGAAATCCATGCATCAGATATTTCTAAATTAAGTCTTTAAATTGTTCCCAAGCTTCATATTGTGTTTCATCCTTTGATTGCTGATAAGATGTGATGTAATTTCTAAGCTTGGCATTCATATTTGGTGGATTATACCGTAGCAAAAACCATTGGAAAAGGTTATTCCATGATGCTGTTGTTCTTGACGGTAAAGCATTCAATCATACTCTCGCACAATCTCTTAAAGAATATGGAAATAGTTTAAATCTCAGGGCATCTTCACGAACACCTTGTTATCTAAATGAGTCACAAACTTCTAGAAAGAGTCTTAAATGCAGTCTTGGATCTTCAGTAGGTAATCCACTAAAATCTCCTACTATTTGTAACATTTGAGAAATTACTGGTTTCAGCTCAAATTGCTGAGCTTGAATTTATGGTTTGACTATCCTTGGATTCAAATCATCCTAAATTGGCAGAACATGCTCTTGGATTGGTCTGTTGTGGTCATCTTTCACCCTACGAACAAGAGGATTAACATCCTGACCATTCGAATTATCATTGAGACCAAGATGATTCTCGTACCTAGCCATTTTCGTAGTTCTTTCCGCCTTCTTTGTAAAGTTCTTTCGATCTCTAGGTCAAAAAGATATTCGTTCTTAGCAAGAATGTCTCTTCTCATACATTGACGGTAAACCTGTAAAAATTAAATACAACTAAGTTAAATAAAACTAATGGAACTAAGTAAAATAACAAAACCAAATATCACCAAATTGCTGATCCTCAACAACGATGCCAAAAACTTGTAACACCCCGAACCCGAGACCGACACCGGAGTCGGACACGAGATGTTAACAAACTTTGAAAAATTTTTCCAGACACTGCCCAGTCTGAGTACTAGTCGCTTCAAAAATCATATCTTGAGTTTCACAACTCGAAAATCAGTTTTGTGATTTTTCCCTGAAACTAGACTCATGTCCCTACCTATGTATTTTTTTTTAGAATTTTTGGTCGGGCCAATTAGTACAGTTTATTAGTCAAAGTCTCCCATGTTACAGGGGTCGACTACACTGACCTTTTCCCATTACGACTTGGATATCTCTCTGCACAGAGCTTCAATACTGATGCCGTTTGTTTCTATGGAAACTAGACTCAGAGAGGAATCCATACATATATGGTATCACTCCTAATTATCTCTGGTCAATTTATAGTGAATTTCCAAAGTCGGAACAGGGAATCCAGAAACTGTTCTGGCCCTGTTCCACAAGAACCTGAATATCTCTTACTGTACTGTTCATATGATTGTTTCGTTACTTTCATATGAAAGTAGATTCATCAAGGTTCGATTACATAATTTATTCACTATTTAATTCCACTCCTACGAATTCTTGTGATTTTTCCAATCCACACCACTGCTGCTGTCAGCCTCTGTTTTCAAAGTAAACCTTACCTATTTTCGGGGTTTCATGGACCAACTAGGGCCTTGTCATACATATGCCCACATATGATCATACTTAGCCATTCCAATGGCTGATCATTTGCTCAACACTTCCATTCCAACTATAGTTACATCATGAAACCATCTATACATTCATAAACACGAATGGTCTAATGCCATACTCCACTTCTACAAGCCATTTTCGCATGGCTGTACACTTATACATTTCATAAAGTACTCGAAAAACCACAATGGGTAGTCCTATACATGCCATATCAAAATTCAACCAAAATAGTACCCAAAAGAGCCTTTGATAGTGTGGGCGACTTCGACTTCAAGATCCCGAGTCCGATAGCTGGAGAACCAAAAAATCTATAAAACAGAGGAGCAGTGTAACGAGTAAGCAATTTATGCTTAGTAAGTTTTGAGCAAGGAATTCCAGCATAAACAAAGAATAACACACATTTAGCTAAACGGAATATTTCACAATACGCAATTTACCGATATCAAACTTGCTTCACAACATTAACAACCCTTATGTACATACACAATAGACTAACTTAGCCGAAGGCCGGTAGCTCGTTTATCAACTGAGCGAACATTTATTTGTAAGGGCTCGATTAAATTCAACACATACGTAACATATCCCCATATTGGGATGTTTTTCGAGTATTCGCTGGAATTTTACAGCAAGCTCATTCATTACCAAATCACGTACCTTCGGGATTTAACCGGATATAGCTCCTCGTTCAAATGCCTTCGGGACATAGCCCGGTTTTAGTAACTCACACAATGCCTTCGGGACATAACCCGGATTTAATAACTCGCACGAATGCCTTCGGGACTTAACCCGGATTTAGTATCTCGCACAAAGGCCTTCGGGGCTTAACCCGGAATTTGTATCTCGCACAAATGCCTTCGGATCTTAGTCCGGATATATTCACTTAGCACAAAGCCTTCGGGACTTAGCCCGGACAGCATTCAATTAATCATGCACATCTAACAATAATTCATGGCACATTCATATTTCATTTTCATTTGCGAAACTCAAACACAAGGCACATATCGTCCTTGCACATTCGGCTCAATAGCCACACATAGAGCATGATTTAATCACATCGTAATTTAAGCTCTCTTACTCAAGAACTTACCTCGGGTGTTGTCGAACGATTCCGCTAACTATTCGACCACTTTTTCCTTCCCTTTATCGGATTTATTTCCCCTTTGCTCTTGAGCTTAATTAAACAAATAAATTGATTTCATCATTTAGGCATCAAAAAGATGAACACAAGGCACTTAGCCCATATTTATACATTAGACATTAAAGTCTCATACATGCAAAAATCATGCACCAACACAACATATTAGCTAATTTCTTTCCCCTTGGCCGAATATGCATGTCTATTTTTGGGGTCGATTTCAACACTTAATACACACATATATACACTAGTAAAGCATCCTCCCCCTTTTCATCAATTTAACACATGCATTGCTCATTAACATGCAAAGTTACATTCGGCCTTAGCACACATCTTGCTAGCCGATTCTTCTCCATTTAGCAACCAATGCACATATGTGCTCACACAAAAATGCTAAAAAGGAGGTTCAAGAATCATCAAGCCATCATCACATGCATCATTAACAAGCTTCATATTTTGCATGCAATGGCATTAACACGACCTCCACCTAGGCCGAATCTTAACTCATCCTCATGCCTCATCACCACAACATCAAACATCAACCAAGAATGATGCATCCATGGTCAAGTGCCATTTCCATCACATAGCAAGATTTAGACCATGGGCTAGGTAGAACTCAAGCTAACAACTAAAACATGCATGCATCTCATGGAACATCATCAAACATACCTTAGCCTAGCTACATGCATGGCCGAATCTCTTCACCTTTCTTCTTCTTTCCTCCATAAAATTTTTGGCCAAGGATGAACCAAAGGATGAGAAAATTTTTCTTTGTTTTTCTTTCTAATTTAGGCTAAATGAAGGTGAGAAAAGGATGAACAAAGATCTTCTCCTCTCTTTTCTTTAGCTCACGGCAATGGGGGGAAAAGAATCAACTACTCCCCTTTTTTTGTGTAATCATCATACTCCTTTTCATTATTTAATTTCCATGCCTATTATTTTATTTTTTTCCACCCATGATGCACCAACAAAACATGTCTATGACATGTCTTGGCCATCAAACTTGGTCTACCATGCTTGTCATGGCCGGCCACTACTAGTAGGGGGGATTTGACATGCAAGTCCCCCCTTTGTCCACATGCACTAATAGGTCCTCACACATTGACCTATCACATTTTAGAATTTTCTCACATAAGTCCTATTGACTAAATTCACATGAAATCAACCAAATTGAAGCTTGGAATTTTCACACATTCATAATTACATATTCTAGACAATAAGTATCACATTCAAACATTTCGGTGACTCGGTTTAGCGGTCCCGAAACTACTTCCCGACTAGGGTCAACTTTGGGCTGTCACAACTCTCCCCCACTTAAGAAATTTTCGTCCCCGAAAATCTTACCGGTAAATAGGTTTGGGTATCGTTCTTTCATCGAGCTCTCGGTCTCCCAAGTAGCTTCCTCGATCCCGTGTTTGAGCCATAACACCTTTACTAGCAGAACTCATTTGTTTCGCAACTCCTTCACTTCACGAGCTAGGATACGCATCGGTTCTTCTTCATAGCTCATGTCGACTTGAATTTCAACCTCTGATGGGCTAATTATATGCGATGGATCAGATCGATAGCGTCGAAGCATCGAAACATGGAAGACGTCATGAATCTTTTCAAGCTCCGGGGGCAAAATCAATCTATACGCAACCGGACCAACTCGTTCGGAGATTTCGTACGGCCCAATGAATCTTGGGCTCAACTTGCCCTTACGGCCGAACCTGAGTATCTTTTTCCAAGGTGAAACCTTAAGGAACACTTTGTCTCCCACCTGATACTCGATGTCTTTTCGTTTCAAATCTGCGTACGACTTCTGACGATCCGTGGCTACCTTCAGACTTTCACGGATTACCTTTACTTTCTGTTCAGCATCTTTAATCAAATCAACTCCGAAAATTTTACCTTCACCGAGCTCGGTCCAAAACAATGGTGTACGGCATTTACGACCGTACAAAGCCTCGTAAGGTGCCATCTTAATACTTGATTGAAAACTATTGTTGTAAGCGAATTCAATCAAAGGTAAATACCGTTCCCATGAACTACTGAACTCGAGGATGCAACATCTCAACATATCCTCAAGTATCTGAATTATCCGCTCGGATTGACCATCGGTTTGGGGGTGAAAAGCAGTGCTAAAATGCAGCTTGGTACCCAGAGCTTCTTGCAATTTCTTCCAAAATCGTGAGGTGAATCTCGGATCTCTATCCGACACGATAGAAACAGGTACCCCGTGTAATCTCACAATTTGATAAACGTACAATTCAGCTAGTTTATCCAATGAAAAATCCGTACGTACGGGGATGAAATGAGCCGACTTAGTCAGTCTATCAACAACAACCCATATCGCATCCTTCTTACTTGCTGACAAGGGCAGTCCGGACACAAAGTCCATTGTGACTCGATCCCATTTCCACTCGGGTATCATGATCGGCTGGAGTAATCCTGAAGGCACTTGATGTTCCGCTTTCACTTGTTGACATATTAAACATCTCGAAACAAAGTCGGAGATGTCCCGTTTCATACCATGCCACCAAAATTGACGTTTCAAATCGTTGTACATTTTCGTACTCCCCGGGTGAATTGACATTCGGCTACAATGGGCTTCGTTCAGAATCATCGAAATGAGTTCCGAATTCCTTGGAACACACAAACGATTTCTGAACCTCAAACAGTCATCATCATCAATTTGAAACTCCGATTCCTCGTTCGGAAAACACTTAGCCCGTTTTGCAACCAATTCATCATCGACTTTCTGAGCTTCACGAATTTGGTGAGTCAATAATGGTTTAGCTTTTAATTCAGCTACTAACACATTGTCTGGTAGAACAGACAAATGCACGTTCATCGCTCGTAAAGCAAACAATGACTTCCGGCTTAAGGCGTCCGCAACCACGTTAGCCTTTCCCGGGTGGTAATCAATGACAAGCTCGTAATCTTTCAACAACTCAAGCCAACGTCTTTGTCGCAGATTCAAGTCTCGTTGAGTCATCAAATATTTGAGACTTTTGTGATCCGAAAATACATGGCACTTCTCACCAAACAGATAATGTCGCCATATTTTTAAAGCAAACACGATGGCAGCTAGTTCGAGATCATGGGTCGGATAATTCCTCTCGTGTGGCTTCAATTGTCTCGACGCATAGGCCACGACTCGACCTTCTTGCATCAATACGCAACCCAACCCAAGTAGGGATGCGTCACTATAAATGACAAACTCTTTACCTGATTCGGGTTGCACCAAAATTGGAGTTTTAGTCAAATGAGTTTTCAGTTGGTCGAAACTTTTCTGACATTTCTCCGTCCACTCGAACTTAACATCCTTTTGAAGTAGCTTCATCATTGGCGTGGCTATCATCGAGAAACCTTTCATAAATCGTCGGTAATAACCGGCGAGCCCCAAAAAGCTCCGATCTCAAATCTATTTTTGAGAACACTGAGGCTCCCTTCAGTTGGTCGAACAAATCATCGATGCGCGGTAACGGATATTTGTTCTTTATCGTCACTTTATTCAGCTGACGATAGTCAATGCACAACCTCATGGTTCCGTCCTTCTTTTTCACGAACAATACTGGTGCACCCCAAGGTGAGAAACTTGGTCGAGCGAAACCTCTATCCGTCAGTTCTTGCAACTGAGCTTTCAACTCCTTTAACTCGGTTGGTGCCATACGATACGGAGCTATCGAAATCGGCGTAGTCCCAGGTACAAGCTCAATACCAAACTCTACCTCCCGAACAGGTGGTAAACCCGGTAATTCTTCCGGAAAAACATCCGGGTATTCACAAACCACCGGCACAGATTCGGGTTTCTTGTCTAATTCTTTGTCATCCAGTACATACGCAAGGTATGCTTCGCACCCTTTTCTTACATATTTCTGGGCCAACATTGTTGATATTACAGCTGGCATCCCCTCCAAGTCCGTAGACTCAACTCGGATTACTTCGTTATTTGCGCACCTCGAATTTCTAGGGGACATTACTTACACACTTTGTCGACAAGCACGTAACGACCCAAGGGATTTGACACCCGAATTACAAACTCAGTAGACTCAATAGGTAAAGTCTTACTGGATGCTAAGGTTTCACATATGTAAGAATGAGTAGAACCGGGGTCAATCAAAGCAATTACATTAGTATCAAAGAGAGTGAATGTACCGGTAATAACATCAGGCGAAGAAGCATCCTCGCGGGCACGTATAGCATAAGCTCTAGCAGGCGCACGAGCTTCGGATCTGGTTATATCATCTCTAGATCCTCTCTGACCACCACTAGCATTGCCCGTAATTCCAAATGGTCTACCTCGAGCAGTGGTAGCACCCGGTTTCCCACTCTGATTTTCATTCTGTTCAAACAACCTCGGGCAATCTTTAATGAAGTGGTCAACTGATCCGCACTTGTAACAGGAGCGGTCAGGGAATCTACAACTCCCCGAATGCCATTTACCGCAATATCGACACTTCGTTCTATCTCGACGTTCATTCCCAACACTGGCGACCGAAGTGCCTCGTGTACCCACAGGGGGTCGATCACGATCTCGTCTAAAAAGGCCCGAAGTGCCTCTAAACTGGCCCGCATCATCTCGAAATCTCTTCGATGTCTGTTGAAGAGACCTTCCCGAGGATCTTTTACGAAACTCTCCAGTTCCCTCATCAACTCTTTGCTTTTCTTTTCTAAGCTCTTCGGCTTTACAAGCTCGTTCAACAAGTACCACGAACTCTCGTATTTCAAGAACGCCAACGAACATTTTTATATCTTCATTCAGCCCATCCTCGAAGCGTTTACACATAATAGCTTCGGACGAAACACATTCCCGAGCGTATTTGCTAAGTCTAACAAATTTTCGCTCGTAATCAGTAACCGACATGGAGCCTTGCTTAAGCTCAAGAAATTCCTTCCGTTTTTGATCAACAAATCTCTAACTGATATACTTTTTCCGAAACTCAGTTTGGAAAAACTCCCAAGTTACTTGCTCTCGAGGCACAACAAAAGTCAGAGTACTCCACCAATAGTAGGCAGAATCACGTAGCAAGGAGATGGCACACTTTAGGCATTCATCGGATGTACAAGATAGCTCATCGAGTACTCGGATAGTGTTGTCCAGCCAAAATTCAGCTTGCTCGGCATCATCGCTATCCATAGCCTTAAATTCAGTAGCCCCATGTTTTCGGATTCTATCAACTGGGGGCTTATTTGGCCTTATTTGGTCCGTTACCGGCAGTATTGTAGGTGCGGGGGTAGTATTTGTCGGGAATGGAGGTTGTGGAACAGCCATATTAGTTCGAATGTATTGGTTGAACCAATCATTCATCACGCTATAGAATGCTTGTCTAACTTCATCATTCGAATTACTAGCATTAGGTTGAGAGTCTGCCGGCACTGTCCCTTGTGCGGGAGCAGGCGCTACACTCTCAAGATCATCAGCTACCTCTCGGTCACGATCGGGATCCATTACTATAAACACATTTACCATTTTCAGAAGTCACCACACTATCAAGTAATCACATAAAATGGCATGTATAGCTAGACCCAACACATTACGGTAGTCCTAGAATCGACTAAACCGTAGCTCTGATACCAATTTAATGTAACACCCCGAACCCGAGACCGACACCGGAGTCGGACACGAGATGTTAACAAACTTTGAAAAATTTTTCCAGACACTGCCCAGTCTGAGTACTAGTCGCTTCAAAAATCATATCTTGAGTTTCACAACTCGAAAATCAGTTTTGTGATTTTTCCCTGAAACTAGACTCATGTCCCTACCTATGTATTTTTTTCTAGAATTTTTGGTCGGGCCAATTAGTACAGTTTATTAGTCAAAGTCTCCCATGTTACAGGGGTCGACTACACTGACCTTTTCCCATTACGACTTGGATATCTCTCTGCACAGAGCTTCAATACTGATGCCGTTTGTTTCTATGGAAACTAGACTCAGAGAGGAATCCATACATATATGGTATCACTCCTAATTATCTCTGGTCAATTTATAGTGAATTTCCAAAGTCGGAACAGGGAATCCAGAAACTGTTCTGGCCCTGTTCCACAAGAACCTGAATATCTCTTACTGTACTGTTCATATGATTGTTTCGTTACTTTCATATGAAAGTAGATTCATCAAGGTTCGATTACATAATTTATTCACTATTTAATTCCACTCCTACGAATTCTTGTGATTTTTCCAATCCACACCACTGCTGCTGTCAGCCTCTGTTTTCAAAGTAAACCTTACCTATTTTCGGGGTTTCATGGACCAACTAGGGCCTTGTCATACATATGCCCACATATGATCATACTTAGCCATTCCAATGGCTGATCATTTGCTCAACACTTCCATTCCAACTATAGTTACATCATGAAACCATCTATACATTCATAAACACGAATGGTCTAATGCCATACTCCACTTCTACAAGCCATTTTCGCATGGCTGTACACTTATACATTTCATAAAGTACTCGAAAAACCACAATGGGTAGTCCTATACATGCCATATCAAAATTCAACCAAAATAGTACCCAAAAGAGCCTTTGATAGTGTGGGCGACTTCGACTTCAAGATCCCGAGTCCGATAGCTGGAGAACCAAAAAATCTATAAAACAGAGGAGCAGTGTAACGAGTAAGCAATTTATGCTTAGTAAGTTTTGAGCAAGGAATTCCAGCATAAACAAAGAATAACACACATTTAGCTAAACGGAATATTTCACAATACGCAATTTACCGATATCAAACTTGCTTCACAACATTAACAACCCTTATGTACATACACAATAGACTAACTTAGCCGAAGGCCGGTAGCTCGTTTATCAACTGAGCGAACATTTATTTGTAAGGGCTCGATTAAATTCAACACATACGTAACATATCCCCATATTGGGATGTTTTTCGAGTATTCGCTGGAATTTTACAGCAAGCTCATTCATTACCAAATCACGTACCTTCGGGATTTAACCGGATATAGCTCCTCGTTCAAATGCCTTCGGGACATAGCCCGGTTTTAGTAACTCACACAATGCCTTCGGGACATAACCCGGATTTAATAACTCGCACGAATGCCTTCGGGACTTAACCCGGATTTAGTATCTCGCACAAAGGCCTTCGGGGCTTAACCCGGAATTTGTATCTCGCACAAATGCCTTCGGATCTTAGTCCGGATATATTCACTTAGCACAAAGCCTTCGGGACTTAGCCCGGACAGCATTCAATTAATCATGCACATCTAACAATAATTCATGGCACATTCATATTTCATTTTCATTTGCGAAACTCAAACACAAGGCACATATCGTCCTTGCACATTCGGCTCAATAGCCACACATAGAGCATGATTTAATCACATCGTAATTTAAGCTCTCTTACTCAAGAACTTACCTCGGGTGTTGTCGAACGATTCCGCTAACTATTCGACCACTTTTTCCTTCCCTTTATCGGATTTATTTCCCCTTTGCTCTTGAGCTTAATTAAACAAATAAATTGATTTCATCATTTAGGCATCAAAAAGATGAACACAAGGCACTTAGCCCATATTTATACATTAGACATTAAAGTCTCATACATGCAAAAATCATGCACCAACACAACATATTAGCTAATTTCTTTCCCCTTGGCCGAATATGCATGTCTATTTTTGGGGTCGATTTCAACACTTAATACACACATATACACACTAGTAAAGCATCCTCCCCCTTTTCATCAATTTAACACATGCATTGCTCATTAACATGCAAAGTTACATTCGGCCTTAGCACACATCTTGCTAGCCGATTCTTCTCCATTTAGCAACCAATGCACATATGTGCTCACACAAAAATGCTAAAAAGGAGGTTCAAGAATCATCAAGCCATCATCACATGCATCATTAACAAGCTTCATATTTTGCATGCAATGGCATTAACACGACCTCCACCTAGGCCGAATCTTAACTCATCCTCATGCCTCATCACCACAACATCAAACATCAACCAAGAATGATGCATCCATGGTCAAGTGCCATTTCCATCACATAGCAAGATTTAGACCATGGGCTAGGTAGAACTCAAGCTAACAACTAAAACATGCATGCATCTCATGGAACATCATCAAACATACCTTAGCCTAGCTACATGCATGGCCGAATCTCTTCACCTTTCTTCTTCTTTCCTCCATAAAATTTTTGGCCAAGGATGAACCAAAGGATGAGAAAATTTTTCTTTGTTTTTCTTTCTAATTTAGGCTAAATGAAGGTGAGAAAAGGATGAACAAAGATCTTCTCCTCTCTTTTCTTTAGCTCACGGCAATGGGGGGGAAAAGAATCAACTACTCCCTTTTTTTTGTGTAATCATCATACTCCTTTTCATTATTTAATTTCCATGCCTATTATTTTATTTTTTTCCACCCATGATGCACCAACAAAACATGTCTATGACATGTCTTGGCCATCAAACTTGGTCTACCATGCTTGTCATGGCCGGCCACTACTAGTAGGGGGGATTTGACATGCAAGTCCCCCCTTTGTCCACATGCACTAATAGGTCCTCACACATTGACCTATCACATTTTAGAATTTTCTCACATAAGTCCTATTGACTAAATTCACATGAAATCAACCAAATTGAAGCTTGAAATTTTCACACATTCATAATTACATATTCTAGACAATAAGTATCACATTCAAACATTTCGGTGACTCGGTTTAGCGGTCCCGAAACTACTTCCCGACTAGGGTCAACTTTGGGCTGTCACAAAACTTGTGACGTGTAAAATGATATGTGAATTGTGCAAGTATACATGTCGAATCAAGTAATAGAGTGATAAGTAAGATCGTCTCCATAGGGATCAGATTAGGTATAAAAGTGGTTAAGTTATTATAACAAATTATGATTATGCTATGGCAAAACAAAGATAAGTATGCAGTGCTAATTTAAAAGAATAATAATGTGTGCTGCTAAATGTGTACTAACTAAGACTGGAAAATGCTAAGGCAAAACAAGAGTAAAAATGCAACGATAATTACGAGAATAACTACGTGAATAATATGTAATTAACATGTAAACAACTAAATATATTATGGCAAGATACTACGGCAAAGGATAGAGGATATATGATTTTGATTTAGAAGGTTAGGATTACTAAGAATCTACCCTTTCTATCAATAATGCCTCAGCAAAATTATACTCAATCTACTGCTTAGAAGAGTTCTAAAGTGGTATTCTTCTTTTGAGAGCAAAAACCTCAAGTTACCTTTCCTTAAGCGGTATATGTCTATAGGCCTTTAGCATGGTATCCTGCATTGTTTTGTTTTCTTTCTATATGAATATTGCTCTATGTCTAGAGCCTACTACAAGTATCGATCGAGTACTTGTTCATATCATTCAAATTTAGTCCAACTAATCTAACATTTTTAGAATTAGATTAGTTTATGGGCATGCTGCACAGTCATCTATGTCTAGGGATTTGCATGCATACAATTTAGAAATAAAAACAATTGAATGAAACAGTAAACTAATTTAGATCTATGCTTTAACCATTAAAGAAAATAAAGTTTCATCATGTAATCCCAGCCTTATAAGATTTAGCTTATGGGTTGGCAAGTAAAATTCAAAACCAAAATATCATCCAACATAGTTTCAATCAAATCAATTCACGGAGGAACAAGGTAAGAAATATGGAAGAACTTCAGGAAGATAGCTTTTGCTTGTCCAGTTCACACTCTTGCGGCACAGTGTCCTGTGGTGGCTAAGAGGGGCTACCTTTGTCTTTCTTTTTCTATTTCTAGTCAGTCGCTACCCTTTATTTTTTTCCTCTAGATCTCCACACACTTTAGGGTTTTCTCCTTTGGCTTTTTATAAGCTTTTTCCCTAGGGTAAATCCAACAGCCCATGATATCTTCTCCTTTTTTTAGGCAGATTTTTCTGGTACAAGTAGAGTTTGGCTGATAATGGTATGCGTTGAGTGTTAACTCAGTCATCTTCCTAGATTTGCTACGGTATACAAGTTGGCAAACTATCCAACCTTTTGCCCTGACAAACCTTCCCTCATTTATTTTTTTCTCCACATCCTGCACCTGCCAAACCACCAAACACAACCCTTCCACACGCAATTAAAAGTAGCTAACATTTAAATACATTCCAAGCTCCTAATGCAATGATAAAAATACAAATGAAATGTCCTAAAATGCAACTAAATGTACCAGAGCTCAAGCAATTTGCTAGGTCTAAAGGCATGAAATATAACTCTTTTCAAGAGTTATTAAAGTGCGAACCGTGTAGAACTCGACCAAGACCCAATTGGGTGACGGGTCATTAATAGTGTGTACCATAACAGACTTGTTTCATCATATTTGGGTCATCAAACCACAAATTCTTCAAATAGCTTTTCCTTCATTTCTATTCTTGGATCTTCATTATTTTGTTGTAAGGTGGAAACTTTCTGTATTTTGATCCCCGATTTATTCCATTCTAACATTAATTTTTAAAGCTAGTGCAACTATTCTTGTTCTTCAAGGAGTCGAAGTGGATTCTGGATTTTCTTTTCATGTGGCTGAAAAGCATGGAGAATTGGTACAAGATTGGGGCTTCGTGAAAGTTTTCTCCAATTCCAATTTCTTACTATTGATATCACCAAAAACCTTTTTTATTCCTTTTTCAAAGGAAAGAACTTGTAGTTTTGAGCTTGCAAACCAATCTATAGATTGGGGACCCCTCAACATTTGTATCTAAGCACTATCGAGTACATTCATGCATTGAAGGTGCAAGGCCCATATAGCCTTGAATCGGTAAGGTCATTGTTGGAAAGTAATTTTTTTATTGGTAGAGACAACCATAGTTTCGTGATTAGAGTGAATGATGAGCATATTAAGAATAGACATATTATTACAATTATTTAAACATTGTTAGTTTGCAAAAGCCCGATCATGCCTTTTCCTTACTACATCACTAGACAACCTATTGTTTGTCCACGTGTAAAAGATCCTTTTGCCAAGATTTTGAAGACAATTGAGCAAGTCTCTAGCCACTTTTAGATCATCTGAGTGAGAAAAATTTATCCTTGTACCAAAGAACTTGATTGAAATCACTCAAGACAAACTAATTTTCATCATCGATTATTGTATTTGAGAGCTTGATAAGTTTGACCCAAAATTTTTTTCTTTCATATAGTCTTGATCCATCATAAATGCAAGTAAACCAAGTTTTAAAAGAAATATCCTCCAAATCGCAGAATATTTTGTTGTATTTAATATGATCCCATCACATAACCAAGGTACCACCATTACGACCTTCACAGTCAGTCTTAATTATCAATGAATAGATTAATTCAACTTTTTTGAGGTTATTAATTAATTAAATTATGTATCTAACTTAGGCCTAACCATTTCAACATGGCTTCACTCGATTTTAAAATAAAATTGAATGTTAGCATTGTATCAAAAAAATTAGTGCTAACATGGTTATAAATTTACCAAAATTTCATTATTTTTTACAAAACAACAAATATTATTTTGAGAGCATTTCTTTATTTTTTTAATTTTTATAGAAAATTAAAATATAAAGACAAATGATAAAATTTGAACCCAAAATATCATAATCTTCAAATCTTAACTTTATCATTTTAACTAAAATCACAATTAATTTCTATATCAATTTCTTTATAAATTTATTATATAAATTTTTGTTACCCACGCTTTAGGTGTGCAATAATTTAAGTATTATTAATTTTCTTGTTTCATGGATTTGAACACCTAGAGAACAAAGAAAGATGAAGATTTTGATTCTATTATTTATCTATATATTTTTATACTACATATAATAGATGAGGTTAAATTTAATGTCAAAAGTAAAAAATATTAAAATTTTTATTTTTATATAAATTAAATAATATATAAGGGTAATTATGTTGTTTTAGTTTTTTTAGTCAATTATATAATAAAATTTATTTATTATACCTATCACACGTGTATGAGTGTGAAAATTACGTACTTAGAACATAGAGGTGTGTTTGAATATAATATATAATAAATAATGAAATTTATGGTTTGAAACTAATTAATTAAAATAAATGAATTATGTATGATACTAAAATGAAAAAATAGGTTAATTTGTGAGTAAATGAAAATTAAACATGTAAATAAATCATATTAAGAATACTAAATGCTCTACGATTGTTTGTTATGATATTATCATCAATCATGATTAATTCATTAATGAAGTTTTATTAGTTCATTAATGATTGATCATAATTCAAGTTTTGTTTTTACTAATTTTTAATTAAATAATTGAAGTTCAAGTAGGAAATTAAATTTATTAAGTTATAATAATTTTGTAACGCCCCAAAATTCTAGTATTTAATTTTTGAATGTTTTGGCACTGATTACTTGTTTGCTTTAATGGCTAAGTGATTTGGGTATGTTTGGGAGTGTTTGAGAAGCCTGGGTTCAAGTCTTGGCTCTTACAAAAATTTTAAAATTTTCCCTTAAATGAACTTGGACACTGGCACTTAGGCTTATTAAAATTAACGTTTGGTTTAAGACACAAAAAGAGCTTGTGGCAAGTGGTGTGTGGTGTACCTATGAGATTTGAGGTTTGAATCCTGGGATAAACAATAGAGTGTTTATTTTACAGATGAGCTGGGAAAGTATAAGAGTTGGATTGAAACACTGATGATGAGTTGTTTGAATTGGTTATGGAGAGATTGTAGGAGCAAATCATGGAGAGGATTAAGGGAGAGTTTTGTGGAGAAAATCAAGGAAGTGTGGGAGTGTTTGTGCCGAATGGGTAGGAGGAGTCTAAGAATTTCGGCTAAGGGGTTTCTTTCCTCATTTTGGTCAGTTTTTGTCACCGGTTTTAGAATTTTCTCTTTGTTTTCTCTAGTGTCGAATTGACAACTTACCACTTGTGCATCTTTGTTTTAGATTTTGCTATTCTTTCTTTTGCAATTGACCATTTCTTCTCTCCTTTGGTATTAACTTTTGCCGAAACTCCTCTCTTCTCTATTCTTCTCTAGTTTCGGCCAACTACCTGATCACCCCTTCTTGACCATTGATTCTTTTGGCCAAACCTATCACCCTAGTCTTGGTAACTCTTTCTCTTCTTCGGTTTGTGACTGAAAATTCTCCCCTATCTATTTCGATCCTGCAACGGCTCTAACAATCGGTAAGTGATCAAAGGCTACTTTCTGCTTTTCTTTTAAAATCGTGTGCACCTGTGTTCTTCTTTTCTTTTCCAAAATCGAATAACCCCATTAACCAGTTTTTATTTCATTCTTCTTGTACTGCACCCTTTGCGATTCTAGGATCTTCCTCGAGGAGTTGCGAAGTGTGGTCGGGTTGGAGGAGTCACACTTTTGATCTTAAACATCTAGCAAGGTAATAAGTTTACCTCTTGTTTTTGGGGATGGCCGAATATGCCCTACCATTTTCTAATTGGTTCTTGACTATTCTTTAGGAGGTAGCAAAGGCGTGATCGTTTTTTGAACAGCGAGCATTGAGGGATTAAGGTCACCCTCATTCAAACGGGATAAGAAAGATATTTCGGATTAAGTGTCATTAAGAGGGTGTTACCCTAACAATTATGAACTAACATCGGATCTCGATAATGCTAGGTTAGGTGCTCGTAGATCTTGGAATGACTCTGCAAAAAGGTGTGTAATCACACCCTCTCTACTACGAATCGACAAAAGCCGAAAAGTTAGAAACATGGCAATCGAGGCCACATGAGCTTGCGATCGGTCGTACGGGAAAATCGAGCCCACGAGACTGGGCGTTAGACTGTAGAGGCCCCATGGGCGTTTCCATGGGCTTATGCCGTTATGGGTTTAAAATTACCGAAATACCCTTAATGTGTAAAATTACCAAAATACCCTCGATCGGTAAAATTATTAAAATACCCTCGATGGGTAAAATTACCAAAATACCCTCGATGGGTAAAATTACCGAAATACCCTCGATGGGTAAAATTATCGAAATATCCTCAATGGGTAAATTTACTAAAATACCCTCGATGAGTAAAATCACCAGAATACCCTCGATGGGTAAAATTACCGGAATACCCCTAATGGGTAAAATTACTGAAATACCCTCGATGGGTAAAATTATCGAAATACCCCCGATGGGTAAAGTTATCGAAATACCCTCGATAGGGTAAAATGACTATTAGGGTTCTATGATATATTTATATGACTAACTGAGTAGGACATACTACATACACGTATAATTTATGTCACGACATATTGCATGGGGTTGGGATTGTGTTATGGAGGAAGTACTGTTTCTGGTGGCTCTGCCACACATACTAATACTGGTGGCTCTGACACAATTATTGTTACTGGTGGCTTTGCCACATATACTGTACTGGCAGCTCTGCTGCGTTATTATTACTGGCAACTATGCGGCAATATTAGTGTGTGGGCTGGGTGGGGCGACTTAGTTCCCACATGGTGTGTTGGGTTGGTACGGGTGGTGTGCTGGCTGGATTTGGGGTGGGTTTGCATACTTGCACCATACTGATACATTGTCGGGCTTAGGCCGACATTGATGCTATATTGGGCTAAGGCCACACTGCACTGATACTGAATAGGGCTCGAGCCAGACTGTTTTTGTGTGATAGTGGATTACACACTGAGTTCACGTCACTCACCCTTTTATTTTTTACCGTGCAGGTAATCCCCAACCTTAGATGATTTGGCGCCCCGTGGGACTCGGAGGTGGCCACACGTCCGCTAAAATTTATCTTAGACCAGTTCCTTAAATTTTACTTTGGGGTGATTTTTATGTAACAAGGCCTCTGGTATTTTAATTTTCTTTTAATTGGGTTTCTAATTGCTTATTTTTAACTGCTTAACGGATTCAAATAAGTTTTCACAACAAAACCTATTTTTCAAGGCAAACACGGACAAACTCTTTTAATTAGCTTCCGCAAATTTTAAACCTACAATAACAAACCGTTTTACCGTGTGGTGTTTTTTTTATAACTTACCAAATGGTGTTAAACGAATTTTAACCCTAAACCTACAATAACTACAATAACTAATTGGATATTTACTAAACGAATTTCCCCATTAGACTTTGATTTCGTAAAACACTTCTATATAACACGTCAGATTCGGCCATAACGTCTAGGCCAGGTTTGAGGTGTTACAAGTTTGATAAGAACAGGTTAATTAAATTTATTTCCTCATAGATTCTAGTAATGTGAAGTTGTTGTGATTTTAACTGGATTTGAATTGGGTTAAGAAAATAATTTAATTTCCATGGTATGCATAATAACCCAATCTGTCGCTTTCTTGGCGTACTTCTAACGTCGTCCCTCCTGATGTATCTTGTACCACACTACCTGAAACACAAACATAACCTTTGTAAGTTTATAAGAACTTAGTGAGAGTTAACTCAAAATTACCTTGGTGGATACTTTTATAACATCAAGTGAATATCTGTACATTGTTACCATCATTAACATTTTACTTTTGGGCAAATACTTTCAAAATTTTAAGCTCACACTTACACCAACTTCCATGCTTAGCATACTAGTTCTCTCTTCTACACATGCAAAAGTACTTTTTAAAGAATATATCTTCAGAGCCCACTTCATATAGATAATCTCATCACTCTTACTCTTAACCCAAAATGGTTATTCACAAATACTGATCATTAGCGAATACATACACTTTTGGAAAACACTTATGTAGATTTGAATACTATCAGTTTGCCAATAAAATTATATTCTTGTTCAATACCATCATTCTAATAAATTCCACACAACTTTATTTTAGAACCCCAGATACTCAGGATAATAACTTAGATTCTATATGATTTTAGAAGAAGATATAATACAACATAGATATGGCAGAATTCCAGATAACTTCATATTCAACCCTACATTTTATAGCTAAACTAGACTTATGGGTATATATCTCATTCATATCTATGAATACACCTAAATCCCAAACTGACAGATTGTCATGGCGGATACTCTCTCTGAACATACAAATACACACTTATTTTTAAGAAATTCCTATTAGACTAATTTGATTGCATCATAGAACTCACACAACCACATTAACTTCAGATGTGTTGTAACCTTATCATAGAGTTACTTACCAAATAATTATCAGAACTTACCAAAAGGGCGGATAATCACATCCCATTATACAAACTTAGCAGAGTATACCACAAGGACCAAATAGAATACGCCATAAGGGCAACTTATGGAATATGCTACAAAGGCATCATACAGAACATGCCACAAAGGCATCATATAGAATCATGCGTTTACTGTCCCGATGGACTCTCACAGAAGGTGTTACGGGTTTCTCCTTCATGGACTTATACATAATTTCATGTATCGTGATCTACCAATTCGATTTACACCTTACCGAAGGCTACACCATGAATGTACATGTAGACATATCCTGCCATGGGTTTCAGCCACATGGACTTATACATACATTCATGTATTGTGATCTGCCAATTCAGTCTTCTTCTTATTGGAGGCTATACCATGAGTGTTTCCAAATTATATTAAGATGCCATAGGTCTGAACCTGATGGTCTTACGCTTGTTTTCGTAGCATGATTTGCCAGTCTGGTTAGCAATATAACTGCCCTACCAAAGGCTTCACAAAGGGACATTATTCAACATTTACTTATCCAAAATTTCACCTTTCACTGATTCATACATCTCGTATCTCAGACCTTACCTACATGGTTACCAAACAATACTCTTTTTAACAAAAATTTATACATATCATCATATGACACATCTCATCTTTACTATATTCATACTCTTACCGATTACTTTAGATATCATTCTCCTTTGTATATTTATATATATACTTATACTTAAACATTTCACATTTAAGAGTCAAGGTAAAGACTCACCTGATACTCACCTAAGGTAGTTCATGGTTCCAAACTCAACCATCCTTTTCGAACTAGCAGCAACAACTACTTACAGAATATAGAACCATCATTAAAACTCATTAACATACAAATTACTATCATTTTAATCATTGATAAACCCCATGAAAAAACCTTTGAATAATAGAATAAATCTGAAATAAAATCTTTACACTTACTTGCACAATAGATACTATAAGCCCACATATGAGCCAAAAGAAACATATGGGCGGGTTACACTTTGCCAAACAGATTATTTTGCCACTAAACGTGAAAATCTTAGATTTGCCAGACTTGGGGTGTGACAGGAGATCAATTCGCCATAAGGTGTACCTGTTCACCAATGGATCATTCCATAACTAGCCAGGGGCTTTAGATTTTGAAGAGCCAGTAAACATCTTTTGTGGTGTCGCTCTGAAGAGCTTGTATACTGTTTACGCGGTGTCGCTCTGAAGAGCCAGTAGATAGCCATTCCACGATGTCGCCAGACTTCCTCAAATCCCCTATCAATCAGTCTATTGCTCCATTATGCCAATGTTTTCTATCTTCAACTAACCCGCTAAAGTAACTCCCTCCTTACTCCTTATTTTATTAACATACATATCATGCATAATGTTATATACACTATGATAACAAAAAGCACGCCACATGTCAATACATCGTTTACACATTTCTAACATATAGAGCATACTTGTATACTTTCATGCACTCACTTAGCCTTTTACTTGCATGACTTGTTCATTCACCACAATAATATACATCCATAGAAGTCAGAGTAAACAGACACATAAAATATACAACCAGCACAACTAGTAAACACCCAAATATGGAGTACGGAAACTCACCTGCTATCCTTTGTCCTCGCCAGTTTAGCTTTTCCAAATGCCAGAGCCTCATTCGTCCAGGTAGTAGCTCACTAAATTCTCTTATTTCCAAACTTGCAATTCATGTTCACTGACCCATGTAGAGCTTTCCTCAACTTCCTCTTTTCTGAAGGAACCGTCGAAGACGTAGAAGAGAAGAAAATAAAATAAAATAGAAATGAGGAGAATTTTACCTCCAAAATAATCCTCCTCACACATAAATATAACTCTCTTTACGTATGGTCTAATTCCCCAAATAACCATTCATCAGTAATAATTTTTCCTCCCACTAATGAACCAGCCAATTCCACATAATTGAACGAAAATTTAAACTCAACTAATTACCAATTAGCCACAAAAATTTCCAAATTTCTAGTACAACCCACCAACTTACTATTTTATTCAATTAACTCCCAACTCTCCCTTAACTTCGGGACTGTAATGAAAATCATGTGTGACATAATAACTACTTGTTGTGAAGAAATTGTATTTAAAGGCATAAAATAGGCAAAAAGGCAAAAAAGGTATTTTGGCCATTCTTGAAGAATTTTATGATAGAAATATTGTTTAAATGAGATATTTGGTATATAGAATAAATTTGGACATTTGGGTCACGAATTAGGGAAACGGGGCATAAATTTTAGAAAACTTACACTTCGGCCTTTGGCCTACTTAGATGGTTTTTATAGGGAAAGAACTGAAGGTAGGAAGTCCCCGTTGATCCTTGCAACCGACCACTCCTCTTTTCCCGCGGTGACTTTATTTTCTTTCATTTTTCAAGCTTTTCTTGAAATCTCTTCAAAAAGTTCAATAACCACCATGAGTTTTTTGGAAAAATACTTGGAGAACCACTTCATGCTCTCATCTATTCCATTAAACTCAAGTTTTAGCCTAAGGTATCTGTAACAAACCATTTTTTAGTGGTATCGAAAATGGTAGTTTCTGAACTCCGTATTCTGATGATTGAGTCAATAAATATTATTTAATAATATTTGCAAGTTTATTATAGTTTTTAGTGAATTTTGATATGATAATTTTTGTTAATTGGTTAGTTAGTGTACAACTGGTTGACCCTAAAGTCAAGTGATTTTAGAAACTGAGGCATTGGGACCCCATTTCCATAAAGCAAGCCCGTAAATCTTTAATAAAAATATTTACAGAGTTGTAATATAGGTTATATTAAATTTTGGTCTAATAATTTGGTTGATTAAATGGTTAATTAAGGTATAAAGGCTAAATCGTAAAAACCATAAAAGTTAATTGGTATTGATTTTTATTAGTTAAAATGCTTAATTAATAAATGTTTGGGGGTTTAAATGGAAAATTAAGTACTTTGAAGATAATGGGATGACTAAGCATGTGATTTTGCTTGGTGTTTGTTAATTATTATGTTAAAATAAAAAAAAGGTTAATGTTTAAAAAGGAAACATTAGTGGATGGGAAGAGAAAATTTTTTTTCTCATCTTTCCAAACCAGAGAAATTGTTTTTCTCATCTTTCCAAACCTTTGAAACAACCATTGAAGGGAGATCAGAAGTTTCAAACTTTTCCCAACAATCGATCCTTGCATGTTAGCTTATTCGAGGTCTATTTTTCGTAGTTTTTATGTTTTTGAGATCGTTGTAGCTTAATTTAGCTATTCTAGGTATTAAATCATAAAACTGTCAAATGTTTTAAAAGTTACCATTGATGAATATTGATTTTTTTATATTAAATGGTATAATTTGAAGCGTAGAAAAGAAATATGACTAATTTGTAAACTGTAATTTGTTAATTTTGAGTTTAGGGATTAAAATGTAAATATTTCAAAATTAACATAATTTTTTGTAATTATTGAATTTATAGGGTTGTAAAGGGATGAAATTGAAATCAAATTGAAAAAACAAAGCTTGAATTTGAAAGAATTAGCTATTTCGATTTTAGGGACTAAATTGAACAAAATGTAAAAGTTTAGGAAACATTTGAAAAATGAAATTGAACTATTATATGATTACAATAGGCTATTTTGTGATGCTTGAAATTGATAAATTGAATTAAATTATATTATAGATTGAGATTTGAACCAATCAGTAGACGAACACAAAAAAGGAAAAATTGTGAAATAGTCATTATAGTCGTGTTTGAGGCTGTGTTGGTTTGTATGGACTTAACTTGTTAAATTTTGATGCAACTGTGTTATTTTATTTAAATGTTAGTTAGAAATTATATATATATATAAAGTTCTAGTATCAAATGGATTATATCGAAAAATAATGAAATATATGATAAAATGAATAGATGTGTTATTGGATGATTGTGAAATTGTTATATAATTCCATGATATATGTATGATGTTTAGTTCAATTAATTCATGTTTATGTTGAGTTGTATGTATACTAATTGTGATTAAGTTGTTGCAAAATAACGACTTCAGTATTGAAAGGATTAAATTCTGAAATGAGATAAAGGTTATAAATGTGAATGAATATGAGAATGTATATGGTTGAATTACATGCATATGTAAATGTTCAATGAATTGGGATGAAATAAATATGAATATGGAGTCCCGTGTGAACTTAGTGAATAACTAAGATACAAATGACATGTCATTAGGTTTTATCAAACACTATGTGCGGGTGATTATATTTATCAGGTACTATTTACCGGAGACCATATTATCAGGTAATTTGTACGTGTGTTATATTTATCAAGCACTATGTGCCAGTGTTATAGTTATCAGGTACTATGTACCGGTGGTGGATACCATATCGATGGCTTGAATCTAGCATTTTTTGCGGATTCTTGACAGCTTGTGTAAGTAGCATCAAGTAATGGTTAATGTCCAGATAGATAGCTTGTGTGAGCAAAGTTACCCCGATTATCTGAAGTTAATTTACTAATGTTCTCCAAGCAAAAATAGCAATTAATTGATTCTAAAATGAATAAAAAGGTTAAATGTTAAGCTGGTTGTTATACGTATGAATTGCTTGTGAAAGAAAGAGCGAATGAATTAAATTGAAATGAAAAATGAGCATGATTGATTGTGATATGAAAGAGAACTTAATTATATGCGTTTATAAATTGAGGATGAATTAGGTATTTCATGCTTTGTTGTATTAAATCGTAAACTAAGTATTTATGATTTGCATTAGTAGTTATTATTTTATAAATAAACTAACCTATTGATTGTTTTTGTGAACATGCATATGGAAGTACAAGGAAGACAATGATGTCGTATTAATTACCAAATTGGTTTAATAATTTAATTTAGTTTAAGGTCAATGTACGTTTTGTAAATTTCATATGAGCTTACTAAGCATTTGTAATACTTATCTTGTTTGCTTTTTTGTCATTGAATAGGTTATTTTGCGGAAAGCATCAGTCAGATCAACTCAAAGCTCACACTATCCATTCTCTGATTTGGTGGTCTTTTATTTATTCCAGATTCAATTATATGGCATGTATATAGGGTTGTATTTGCGTTTAAGTTATTTTGGATGTTCATGGTCTTAGTCTAATGATGTTGATGATATTAGATGATTTGGTATTATTATGATATATGAAGTGACAAGTGAATAGCCAACTTGAAATGTGATTTACTCAAGATAATGGATATGCATATGTGAATGAGATTGAAACTTATATTTTGGTTCATTTTGATGTGGATATAAGGGTAATGTTTGAAAGTGATGATCTTATTTTGGTTGGTTTGCAACATGAGTGGCATATATGTTTTGGTCAATATGGTGTATTTTACTTGATGAGTTTTGACACTTACAAATGATGAACTTTGTTGATGAAATCTTATTATTTGAAATGATGAACATATGTGAGTGTTAAGTATGAATATTGATGCATGATTGTTGATGAATGGTAGGATATGAATTGTTGAATTGAGGTGCCAATTGTGGCATATTGGTTAAGCACTTAAGATGAATAATATAAGTATTGTTTTGGCATGCCTTTGGTTTCTTTTGATAGGTTGAGAAATGGTATATTGCATGGTTGTGGTATATATAGATGTTTGGTATGGTAACTTTCTCTGTAAGGTTCCAATTAGGCACATACGGTTTGACACACGGTCATGTAGTCTATATGTTTTGAGTGACAAATGATGGACAGGATCATAGTTTCTCACACTATAACATCCCGAGATAGGGCCTGGAAGTTATGGCCTCACAAGTGAAAGTTTGCCAATTTATTGGTGAATTGAGGGTTTGGCAAAAGAATACCAGTAAAAAGTACGCCAGAGAGACGGTGAAGCAGTGTTCGCCAAAAGATGCGGTAAGTGGGTTCACCAGATTCATTGCAAGTTGGGTTCGCCAGTTGGTTTGGCGAGTTGGGGTTCGTCAGTTGAGTTGCGAATTGGGGTTTGCCAGCCAAATTTGAGTTAGACTTGAATTTGGAAATTAAGATATTGTGTATCTAGGATACTTTTTGTGTACATAACATTCTTCTAAACCAACTTGGGTTTCCTAATTCAAGTAGGGTATCTTAAGAATACTAAGACACTTAGTGCCTATAAATAAGCCATTTTTCCTTGAAAATTCTCTCATCGATTATTCTATTGTCAAGTCTCAGTTTAGAATCAAGTTCGTAGCAACCAGAGTGAATCTCTGTCCTGCTAGGTTTGATTGTCTAGAAAGCTAGGTTCACTTATGTGTTAGTGTATGTTTTATTTGTTTAGTAATTTGTGTGCGTGGTTATGTATGTTGCGAACCAGTTGGACTATCTACCAACAAGGATAAAGGTAAAGAAAAAATCATTTAAAATTCTCAATTTTTTGGTGAGTGTCCATTAATTGTAAAATGCGTGTTAACTATTATATTTTTCAATAAGTCTGTACTATTATGCTTTTAAAAACTTAAGGTTTTAAACTAAGTTTGAAATGTAAGCTTTTCTATAAAATCTATTTTCAAGTTATGTTTTATTCGTGCTCCAATGTGAGCCTATGTTTTAAATATTTTTTTTATAGTACGATTTTATAAATTGTGTTTTTACGAGATTTTGTGTGAGCTCTATGTAAACAAGTGTTTTCAAGCAAGCTCCATATGTAAGCTCTATGTGATAAGTATTCTGTGTGAGCTCCTTTGTGAGCTTTATGTTGGATATATTGGTATACCAAAGTAATGTGAGTACTCACCTACAATTTTCATGATTTGGGCATTGAGGCCTTTGGACATGTGGATAGATACGGGAATGTCGAGCTAGACTCAATTCAATTGGACCTGTTGAGGTACAGGCGAGTGTTTAGCTTATGCTACAGTTATGGGACATGTATGGACTCTTTGAGTCATTCTGAGGTGTTATAAGGAGATCTGCTTATTCAATAGTAAGTTAAGACAAGTGTTAATAACATGTTTCATGTTCCTCTACTATTTTGATAAGACAAGTATAAGAGTATGTTTCATGCTATATGAACAAGAATAAGCCCAGTTTTAAGTACAATTTCCAACAAGCACCTTTGAAACTGTTTTACAAACTTATATGTTTTCTGACAATTAGGATATGTGAACTGGGTCTCGTGTCTTTATGGTGAACCTAACAAGCAAAATGATTTTCAAACTAAGTTCATTTCTGTTTTAAAATTTGTATTTTAAGCATACTTTGATGGTTTTTGAATATTCACTGAATTCTCAATTAAGTCACCCACTCCTCTCTTACTTTGCAGGTAAGTAGGTTGCGGATTGCAGTGGCGAGGTAGATGACTTGGGTAAGGTTAATTCCTGAACAGATACCAGTGAACCCGGGAGAAAGGCGATGGGATTAACTGTGTGGGGTTAGTCTTATTATAGTTGCTAGTATTATTGGAACAATTTTTCTTAAGTTCGATTTATTTTATTTTGTAAAATCCTTAATTGAACCTATGTTCTTAATTTCTTCTCTTCGGTCTAAACAAAGTTTGATGTTTCTTTATTTCTCCTTACATCCGTGCTATATTGTATTCTTTTAATTTTTTCAAAGTATTCATTTTACCTTCACACGAGCCAGTTTTATTGTGACCCTTGTATGTTTGCGACCCCATTATGCATGCGAACCCTTAGTTATGATAACCCTATTATTTAGCGAACCCTGAATGAATGAACTCTTTTGTTGTGAAGCCCGTTTGCATGCGAACCCATGGTGTTTTCGTTATGTGTGAACTTAGGTTGTATACGAACCACTGATATCATGTGAGCCTTTAAGTCTTACTGTTTAGGTGGCATGCGAACCGTTTTCCCTATTTGTTCGATAAGCTCACATGTTTTACATTTTATGTATACTTTTATTCTGTTGCTGTGTTATAACTTAGCAGATTATATGTTGTACATACGTGGTGTGTTGGAGGTTAGGTTGGGAGTAAATGGAGAGTCTCTTTGATGGCTAATGTAGCTCGTCAATTCAGGTCAAAACTACTCGATTGGGTTTGGGGGTTACGTTTGTTGGTATCAAAGTTAGCTAGGTTGATTCGCTAGGCTGACAGGTGAGGTCGCTGAAGTGGCAAGACAAGCTCGTCAGTTTAGCATAGCAAGTTTGCCATGATTAATAAGGTAAGTCCACCGAATTATGAATTTTGAAGTGATCTATATGTATACGTATGACTGCTTGATTGGAGTAAGATTGGGAAACATTGCCTTGGTTTGACTGTATCTTTTACAGGTTTACGCTTCAGATCATCCCTCCGCTGTTTGTCATTCCTATAAGTAGTAGTTTTTTGGCGAATTGTGTTCGCGTGTATGTTTGTTGTGTGTGAAATGTGTTCGCAAGTGTGTCTATAAGTATGGATACCCAATTACATGTGTTTGATGTCTTACCTAATCTAGTGTCCCGTGTGCGTTTAGAGAAAGCAAGAATGCCTCCCCGTAGAGTGAATGTGAACCGTGTCAATGAAGTTGCCAACCCCTCTGCAGGGGACGTGACTTTGGTTACGCATGAGTGACCTCAAAGGTAAAATGTTCTAGAAGATGGGACGAAGCCATTTTTTCAAGCTATGGTTAGGGATTTTCAGTGAGCTAATGGTGCCAACACTGCCCCTATGATCCGTGGATTGCCACTAGAACGTCTGCGAGATCTAAGTAGTAAGGAATTCAGTGGTGTTAGAGGATCTAGTCCTACCAAGGATGAATATTGGTTTGAGGGTGCGGAGAAAATCCTTGAACAGATGACATGTTCTAATCTTGAGAAGTTGGGATGCATTGGGTCCTTACTTACCGATGAAGCCCATTATTGGTGAAACACTATGAAGTAAGAAATTACTACGAATTGGTTAACATAGGAGTTCTTCTTTGGAACTTTTAAGAAGGAGATATGGAAGCTCAGAAATGTAAATTCATCAATTTGGTACAAGGCAAGCTATTTGTGACTGAGTATGAGGCAAAATTTGTTCGAATAAGCCAATACACAATAGAGATGGTCTCGCAAGAGAAGAATCATTGTAAAAGGTTTTGCTTTGGACTACATTTTGGAATCTAGCTTTATTTAGTGACTCATGATGTTGTGAACTTCGACGAATTGGTTGATAAAGCTAAAGTCATCAAGAAAATTAAGGCCCCCCAAACCGAAGATGGAATAGGAAAGCAAGTGTCTGGGCAAGCATTCAAAAGGGATCGTGACTCCAAAATTTGGGTAGGAATGTTAAACTAAGTTTCATATTGGATCATTCATGACAACAGAACAAGACCCAGGATGGAAAAAAGGGTTCACACAAGTCTGCGAGTTGGCCACTTTGCGAGCACTGTGAGGGAAGACATCTTAGTGAGTGTCGTAAAGTGATTCTGGGTTGTTTTAAGTGTGTTTTGAAGGTCCAATTGATTATGAATTGCTATTACATGTAAATATCTAATGCAATTGTGCAAGTGTACATGTTATTCAGGTAATAAAGTGATAGGTATTGTCTCCACAGGGATCAGAAATTGGTAAAAAAATGATTAGGTTATTATAATCCTATTAACTATACTAAAGAGCAGGAAATAATTTTAAAATGAATAAGAAGTTGGTATAATGAATTAATGTAATTTAATGCTCAAAACAGAAAATTGATATGGCAAATAAAATGTAGTGGCAAATTACAAAGAAAAGCAAGAGTAATTCTGTTGTTGAATGAACAGGGCTAGAATTATTCATGTGAAATGCTCATATCAAAATAATTTCATGGAAAAATATTGTCTAATCAACTGCTCAGAAAATTACTACTGTAAGTTGTCTCTTTCGATAGCTAGATTTAAGCTAGAAATCTAAGGTGCAGTAGATCTACAGAACTCTGGATTAATAACTGTAGTGGACGATCTTCTCTGCACAACTCGCAACATCTATATCTATAGTGCTATGAGTATTCTGGCGAATATTCGCTTGCACCACATGATTCTAGATCCAATATATTTAACCTTTTCAGAATTAAAAATACATCTATGAACACAACATATAATTAACTATGTCTAGAGCTTACATGCATGTATTTAAAATAGGCATAAATTGAATGAAATAGTGATATAGGAAATTTCAAATCATGAACATTAAAGATGATAAACATCCACCCAAAAACTCCAAACTAGAAAATATTTAGTTCATGGGTGGAAAAGTAAACACTGAATTTAAATCATTCATCAACATTTAAAGAAGTTTGAATCATAGAAATCAGGAAAACTAAAGTCAAAACTGTAGGATTTCTTGCCACACTCCTACTTTTCTTTTATTCGTTTGCGAATCCAGGATAGATGTTTCTTCCCCTTCTTCACGTCTGTATTCTTTTCTTATAGCTACAACCTTTTCTTTTTCTAAAATTTTCCAATGGAGTTTTTCTCTGTGCAGAGAGAGGATTGCTGTCACCAGTCTCTTTCTCACACAAATTCTCCTCTCCTCTTTTTTCTTCTACTCTCTTCTACTTTTCTTGGGTAGATCCGTCCCACCTCAGTACACATTTTTCATTCCTCTTTTCAGGTTGGTTTCTTTTGTACACTTCCAGTTAGTTGAGAGTGGCGTGGATAGAGTGTTGAGTCATTTTCCCATAATTGCCATGGTAATTCTATTGGCAATCAATCTTGCCACTTGTCAAGGTAATGTTTCACTTCCCTTATTTTCTTACATCATCTTCTTGCTGTTCCTACACCTGTATTCACACACAACCACACCTTTCCTCCCCAAGTGATAAAAATAACAAATAATGGCCAATGTAGTGCAACCCAAGCTTTGCTATGCAATGTTCTAAAATTATCCTAAAAATGCAGATGTATGTACTTAAATTCAAACAATTAATTCCATCTAGAGTGTAACAAATGGCTTTCAGTGAAATCAGAACAGTAGTTTTGGGACCTCAAATCTGATGAGAAAATTTATGTTTTATTATTATTTTAACTTCTATGGAGAGTTAATAAGGTCGTATAAAAATTTTGTTCAGAAATTTTGATGTTTTCATGTTTAATTAAGTGAAAAGGACTAAATTGTAAAAGGTGCAAAAGTAGTGTTCTATAAGTCAAAGTTATCAATTAGCTATGAAATTTTATAGTAAGGGGATTTATGTGGTAATTAGACCGTTATTATTATTGGTGGACATTTATGGACATAAAACTAAGTGATTTTAAGGTTAATTAACAAGGTTAATTTAATAAAGGAATAAATATGTTAAAGCAAAATAAAGAAACAAAGGATATCATCTTTTTAGCCCATCTCTCCCACCGAAAATGAGAAATAAAAACTCCATTGAAGAGTGCTTGAAGGTTTGACTAGTTCATCTATTGCATGTGAGTAATTTTTTATCTTGTTTTTAATGATTTCTATGTTTTTGAAGTCGCTGTAGCTTAATCTAGCTAGCCCAGGGGTTAATTTGCAAAACTGTTAAACGTCTAGTGTTTTACCATGAATATGCTTTTATGGGTTTTAGATGTTTGGTGGAAGATTATGAGTCCTTGTTGTTAAATAAACAAGTTTTGTAAAGGGATTTTTAATGAAATTGTCATTTAGGGACTTTTTATAAAAGTAATAAAATTCAATGAAAAAATTTTGAAGTGCTGATTTGTATAGGTTGGTAGAGGTCCCAAGTGCATTCAACTAGCATTAAATATGGATGAAATTGCTTAAATTTCAATTTACGAGCTTTAAGACTAAATTGTAAAGAAGATAAAATATTAGGGGCAAAATTGAATAGGAAAGTATTAAATGGATTTAATTTGCCTATTAGATCAAGATAGACCTCGTACGGATCTAGATAGAGGAAAATTTAAAGCCTTGGATTAGTTGATCTCGTTTTGATGTTTTTGTCATCGAGGTAAGTTCATATGATTAAATAATGTTTTAATGTTATATGGATCTATATGTTCATGTATTATTTGCCATGAAATTAAATGATGGAAATCCAACAATGTTACAATGATTATAGAGCCTCATTTGAACCTTAAAAATACGTAGGATACAAATGACATGTCATTAAGGTTACCATGTTTCGGGTGCTGGTCTTGAATGTCCTACCGATGGTTGAGGTCTTGCATTTGTTGTGGATACTCTACAGCTTGTGTGAGCAGCATCGTGTAGTTTACATTTTGACCTACAACATGTGTGAGCAAACCCATTTCATAGCTCGTGTGAGAAATAATTTAAATGAAAAGGAAATGAAAGGTTATATGTTTAGCACACTTTGTGTGAGCTTCCCCACGTATCCTATGTTATTCTAAATAGTTCAATGGGCATGAAAAGGAAACAAACAGTAAGTGTTCAAATGACTTATGTCATGAATCTATTAAAAAGATTGAAAAGGAAATGTTCAATGAAAGTATCTCTATGTTCATGAAAATGATGATTTCAAATGATGTTGTTCATGTATAATGACTTATCTTATGTTATTTCAAGTGAATTATGAGTTGATGCACTAACATGTGTTGTTGGTGATGCTTAGGCTTGTGCCAAGCTTATGGTTGGATTGTATCATGTTTAATTTAAGGTTAGGCATTGAAATGGTAAGTTATGTTTATGTTTTACAAACTTACTAAGCATTATATGCTTACGTAGTTTCTTTACTATGTTTTATAGATAATCGGAAGCTTGATCGGGTTGGATGTTCATCGGAGATCTATCACACTATCCATCGATTATATTCATAGTTTTTAATATTTTGGCCAAGGTTATAATCGCATGTATAGGTGGACTTGTGTTTGAATGTTAGTTGATAAGTTTGGCATGTATATGTTATTTTTATTGATGTAATCTTGGTACTTTTGATGCCTTGATGATGTGAGTTAATATGGCTAAGTTATGGTGCATGTTTGAATGACCAAATGGTATGTTTGTGTGGAAGTTGTAAGGATCATAATTATCGTATGTTATGAAATGGTATTTGACTAAATGTTATGACTGAAAAATGGTCAAATATGCATATGTATAGATAAGTTTGTATGCTTGCTTTTGAGGTGCCTTATATGGCATATTGGTTGAATGGTTTTGGTCATTTGAATTGATCATTTTATGCAAGTTTTAGTATTTTTGTAATGCCTTGGTCAAGGGTGCAATTTTTTTGTAGGTACATGCTTGTAATGGTGATGGAAATGGCTTGATTTTGGCCAATTTCATGTCCATACGGCCTGAGACACATGCATGTGACTCAACTGTGTATGACACACGGGCGTGCGACTCAGCCATGTATGACACACGACCATGGGACACTGTCGAGCATCCCCTACTGGTTTTAAGGTTTACAACTCAGGCAGTTACACGGCCTAGCACACGGCCTGGCACACGGACATGTGTGGCCATTTCGAGAGTCACACAGCCTGGCACACGAGTTTGTGGCTTGGCCGTGTGACCTAACTTTGAAAGTTACACGGGCACGGACACAGGCTAGGACATGACCATGTGTCCCTATTTCGAATGTTACACAGCCTGAGACACGGGCGTGTGAGTCACACGACCTAGCCACATAGCCGTGTGACCCCTACAGTTTAAATTTTCTAACTTTTTCCTGAACTTTCTGATTTATTCCAAAATAGTCTCGAATTATTTCTAAAGTGTATTTAAGGCCTCGAAGGCTCAGATAAGGGACTATATGCATGTAAACGAATGGATTATGCTATGATGATGTTGATGTACAAAATGTATGTTTTTAAGTTACCTTTTTTTGGTAATTATCCGTAGCCCTATTCAAGCGACGGATACAATTTAGGGGGTGTTACATAGAGGCCTTAAATATAAATATTTTCAAGAGTTATGAATTGCCCAAAACGTCAGGAGGGACTGTAGGCTCAAACTGCGACCCCTACTCAAGTGTGAGCTGGTGAAACAAGACAAATTAGGCAATGAACTTTAGCTTGCATGGTCGCAACCCAATATGAGATAGGAGGCCTCGTATGAGTCTATGGTATGAGGGAATCACATGAGCAAGGTGCCACCGATGTCATTATAGGTTCCTTCACTCTACGAACTATTACATTGTTTTCCTTGATCGAATCTAGTTCAACGCACTTGTATTTTGAATGAGCTAGCTTGTGAGTTGGGAATCCTTGTAGAAACCATAGATAAAGGTGTGACTATCAATAGTCCGTTTAGGGATAGTATGTTGGTCAATAGAGTGTATTGTAGGTGTTCACTAGTGATTAAAGCTCAAGTCTTCTATGTAAACTTGATGGAGTTGTCATTCTATGGGTTCAACATGATCTTGGGGATGGATTGGCTAACTAAGCATCAAGATTGACTTCGAGTTGAAAAGGGTCACTCTGTGAAGTAGTGAAGGCGGAGAAGTTTTGGTGGATGGTGAGTGAGCTCAATTTATATCTAACATGGTCTTGGTATTGAAGGTAGAAAAGATGCTAGGTAAAGGTTACGAAGGCTATCTCGCTTTTGTGATGGATTCGTAGGATATGGAGACAGGATTTTACAAGATACAAATTATGAAAGACTTTCCTAATGTGTTTCCTGACAAGTTACCTGGGTTACCTTCAGACCGTGAAGTGGAGTTCACTATTGAGTTGTACCCTGATAGTTCACCAGTGCCCATTTCACTATATCGCATGACACCTATGGAGCTTAAGGAGTTGAAGATACAACTTTAAGAGTTTCTTGACAAAGGCACCATTCAACCAAGTACTTTGTCATGGGGATCGCTAATGCTATTTGTAAAGAAAAATAATGATAACCTAAGGATGTGCATCAATTACAGGCAGTTGAACAAACTGACTATAAAAAATAATTAACCTTTGCCAACAATTGACGATCTATTCAACCAACTGCGAGGTGCCATAATGTTTTCAATGATCGATTTGAGATCTGGTTCCTACCAACTTAAGGAGAAGGAGTTTGATTTGTTGAAGACATTGTTTAGAACGAGGTGTGGGCATTATGAGTTCTAGTGATGCTCCATTTTGGGTTAACAAATGCAGCTACTTCATTTATGGACCTAATGAATCGAGAGTTCCATGAATACCTGGATTGTTATGTGGTGGTGTTCATAGATGACATTCTAGTGTATTCGTAAACTAAGGAATAGCACGGCACTCATCTGTGAACTGTGTTTTAAGTTTTGTGGGAGAAACAATTGTTCGTAAAGTTCAGCAAGTATGAGTTTTGGCTTAAGCAAGTTGCATTTTTGGGGCACATAGTTTTAACTGAAGGGGTTTGCGTAAACCCAAAAAAATCAAAGCCATTATGGACTGGAGATATCCAAGAAGTGTTACTAAAGTGTGAAGCTTCTTAGGGCTCGCAGGGTACAATCGTAGATTTGTTGAGAGGTTGGTCACTATAGCGACACCCATAACAAAGTTGCTCCAGAAGAAAGAAGAGTTCGCGTGGATAGAAGAAAGACAGTAGAGATTTGAAAAACTTAAAATGATACACACCAAAGAACCAAGGAAGGAAATTTTGAGTGATGCCTCACACATGAGGTTGGGTTGCGTGCTAATGCAGGAAAGAAAGGTGGTAGCTTATGCTTCTAGGAAACAGAAGGTTCATGAGAGAAACTACCCAACCCACGATTTATAAGTAGCAACAGTGGTGTTCAATGTTAAAATTCAGGGACACTACTTGTATGGTGAGAAGTGTACCATCTATATGAACCACAAGAGTTTCAAGTACTTGATGATCTGTCGTAATTCGGTGTAATGGATTAAACTAGTTTTTGTACCTGAGGAGCTTGAATACGATAAATTTTAGTATGATTTAGTTATGCTTTCTTAATTTAGTTAAATTCAATAAAAAGTGCATTCTAAGTCTTATATTGACCTTAGGGGTCGAATGAGGCCAAAAGGCGAGCTAATGTACTTAGTAAGTGTGCAGGAGACCATTCAAAGGTAGAAGAACTCGAAGTTGGTCACTATGTTGCAACACAGGATGCTCAATGTTGCAACATAGGCAGTAGAATGCCGGAATTGCTATACTGACTTGGGTGTCGCGACATAGCCAAGAGATGCCACGACCCACCCTTTAAGTTACCTAGAAATTGAGCATAGTGCTCTCAATATTGCGACATAGGCACTAGGGTGTCACGATATCAACCTTGTACCATAAATACTTACGATCTAGGGGTATTTTGGTTCGTACAATGAAAATTAAACACGAGATCTTCAGCTGACCTAATGTTGAGGACGTCGACAACCCCAACTCTATAAATAGGCTTTTAAAACACTTGTTTAGTGACAATTTTTTAGACTTTAAGTTTTTCTTTGTAATTTCAGTTTTTAGTTTTAGGCTTTAGGTTTATTTTTATTTCTTTTATTTTTATGTTCTTCAGCGAATATGGTTTGTAAACGCGATCAAACACTAGTGGATTTTCTACGCTTCATCTATCAAATACAAACAAGATTCTATAAACTCCACTCTTGATTTGTTATTTATGTTTATCTTATTGTTTTCGTTAAATCCATGAGGAACTAATCCTTTTATGGGGGATTAGCGACTGGAGGTGTGATTGATTGATTCTTATGTAGGGTTTTCCCAGTGGGTCAGCTATTTGGGAGAGAAATAACTTAAACCTTAGGCTTGACGACCCTAGGAAATCATTTAGGTGGGAATTAACCCAAAAATTGTATGGCTTATCCATTAAAACCTTAGAACTAAACCAGTCTGGACTGTAAGGTCGAGAGATAAATAGTTCTTGCTGACTCATTAGTTTAGTGGACGACTGAGAGATCCTACTAGGTTAATGACTAGTTGATTGAATAGAAACCAAAAATAGGAATTAGTTATGACCACCAAAGCGAGCTAATCACCCATATCTTGAATTGATTAAAGTTTTTCTGAAGTTCTTTATATTTAGGTTTTTGTTATTTCTATTTCATTATTTATAAAAACTTGAAAATATTTCCTTTTATGCTTTATTGTATTATAGTTTATTTAAATTACTAATTACTTCTATTTGCATTTAGGTTGACATCAATTTAGTACTCCCTCCCTTGGGTACGATCCTTGGAGTACTTACCTACTTCATTGTAACTACATTACAACTTGACTCGAATACTTATTAACCCGTATACTTTATTTAGTTGCAATATTCACAATTTGGATGATGGTATGTTCAGAGGCAGTCACTTGCTCACTCAAAATGAGTTGAACTTAAGACAGAGAAGATGGATAGAGCTTTTGAAGGATTAAGACTATGTGATAGAGAATCACCTTGGCAAGGCTAATGTGGTAGCTGATGCACTAAGTAGAAAATCCATAAGTGAGCTGTGAGCTCTACTCGTGCAGCTAAACGTGACAAGTGATGGGGGATTTCTCGCGGAACTGCAAGTGAGACCAACATTGTCATAACAAATCAAAGAAAAGTAAGCCTCAGATGGAGAGTTGGCAAAGAGGGTTCGCCAAGTGGAACAAAGAGATCGAGGGGACTTCGCACTAAATGAAGAAGTGATACTCTATTTTTCTGGAAGACTTTACGTGCCAAATGACAATGAGTTACAAAAAGCTATTCTTAGTGAAGCCTACAATAGTTCTTATGCAATGCACCTAAGAAGAAACAAGATGTACCATGACCTCTGCGAAATGTATTGGTGGCTGAGATTGAAGCAAGCTGTTACACACTTTTTGGCAAAGTGCCTAACTTGTTAGAAAGTGAAAGCAGAACATCAGTATCCTTTAGGACTACTTCAGCCTCTCAGAATTCTAGAGTGGAAGTGGGAAAAAATCACCATGAATTTTGTGTCAGGTTTGCCCCTGACTTCAACAAAGAAAGATGCTGTTTGGGTGATTGTGGATTGCCTTACCAAGAGTGCATAATTCCTAAATGTTCGCACAAGCTACACCTTGCAAAGGCTCACAAAAATTTACATTGCTGAGATAGTGAGTGATGTGATCCGGCTCAGTTGATTGAGTCGATTCACTTGATTGCCCTATCGTCGACTAGGAGTAGTTGGAGTTGTCAAAATTGGGTGATTTAGGCTAAGGTTTGCGGAACCTTTGAAAGGGGTTTAGATGAGTGGTTTGGTGTTGGTAGGTTCGATTTAGAATAGAAACAAGGTAGGATAGAAAAAGGTAAATGATGGATATGGAAAATAGAACTTAAACTTCAAGAAAGTTTCAATACTATAATGAGTATCACCCCAAATCTTATATGGTTTAAGGTGAAAAGATGGAAACAGGATTATGGACCTCGACCAGTTACTTAGCAAAGTAAGAACCGAAGGTATATTGAAATGGATGAATGCCACACCAGGATTGGTGATAAGTTTAGAAAGAGTTCGGTTGACGCCACTAGCACGCTAGATAAGCCAAATCGAAACTCACACGAAATATGAGAGGGAGAAACCTCACAAGAATAATAGTTCATTCAGAAATTTGACAAAAAGTCCTTTTACAAGAAAATCAGCAACTATTTATAGCCTAAAGTCTAGTAGCCGAATGGGCAGATTCAAGACTTAATATCTAAGCAAACATTGAACTAAATTCCAGCTTTAATTCATGAATGAAGACCAAGGTAGATTCGGCTGAATGAAGAATAAAAATCAGCTCCTCAATTAAGCAAATGAATCTTGAAAGTTCTTGGCAGCAACTAAATTCAGTTAATGATCTTAATTTGGCCCATTTATGAAGCAACTCTTGCTGAAACATCACCAGCATTTAAGTAGAATTTGAGCAGCCCTTGGAAGTGTGAATGGACGGTTTTGTAAAGTCTCATGGTGTGAACAAGCAATTTGCTGACATTCCATGCATGTATCGCCAGGTACATTGAACCCAACATGCATGCACCTTGCTTAATGTATTCCCACTTTCGGCCAACCTACACACAGATGAATGAACTTAATTAATGCAAAATTCAGCTGAATATAATTAAGAATATAACCTGGACAAATTAAAAACACATGATTAAAACTAAACACACTTAATTGAAATAAGATAAGACGAATTAAAAGCATGCAATAACACAAACTTATTTATGAGCTTTAGTAATTAGGACAACTTAATATCATGCAATAAACACAAATTTAATAATGTTTGTCCAGATTTTAACCAATTAAACACCGAATATAAATTGAGCTAAATAAATTAACATATTAATTTATTTCAGCAACTATGTAATCGCATAAATGAAATTGAGCTGAAACAAAAATTATCGAGCTGAAATTGAGCTAGTTCGAGCTCTTAGAGCTGGAAATGAGTTAAATGGAGCTCAACGAGATGGAAATGAACTAGTTCAGCTCGTATGGGTTTGCAAGAAATGCTTAGGGAGCTGGTTCAAAAGTGTTCCCGGGGCGTGGTCGTATCATCCCTTCCCTCTTTAAAGAGATTTGTCCCCAAATCGGGCCATTTGCTCGCGAAAAATATTTCTTCGTCACAAACCCCTTTGCTGATTATTGGAACAAACTTGCTCCCAAGAACCTGAAAATCAAACATAACTTGAAAAGAAAACAGATTGTATTCATGGCCTCCCTCTTTAAGAGGGAATCATTTTAGAGTGTCACCTACACGAGAATGGAATGAATTAGGGACACTAAGAATTATAAACACAAAGGATCTTTTCATATTCTTATTCAAAATTAGGATGCTTAACCCAATGCCAGGATCAAAAATGAAAATTGGCCTTACCTTTCCAAAATAAATCAAAAAGTTCATAGATAGAAACAAACCCGATCCACAAAACAGTCGAAAGCATAATCTCGAAGGTTAAAATTCCAAAATCCAAGCCCATTTAATAAGAACAAAAAATAATTATCTTCGGGGTCAAAAACAAAGCTTCCTCTTGCCATTTCAATTTGATGTGATAATTTCAAGATTGGCATTATAGAAAGGACAAAATGTAATCTTATGTCATTTTTATGCAAAACAAGTTCAAACCCTTTAAACCACAACATGGAGAAATTTTCAGAATCAAAAATCGAATTTTGGCTTTGCAAGCCAATGATATTCGCATGCTTTATTTTCGAACTAGATAAAGATAACGCCGGAAGCAAACAGAAGGGGTCAACACATTGATTCGAAACACAATTTTGATACTCACCTTGGCTTGACAACAACTTAGGAATATATACCTCGGGTTTAAAAACGCAATTTTCATCAGTCGTTTCGCAATGCAACAAAAATTTCATCTTCACCAACACATCACACATGTCAAGCAAATAGGATTTAGGCATACATACATTCGAGCAATCAAACGGATACGAGTCACAAAGGCCCAACCCAAGCTTAAGAAGGTGATGGGCTCAAATCAAGAAAATCAAGATTCACTTTCTTATTTTCAAGAAAATCAAGAAATCGAATCCTGGCCCAATTTTGCTGTTCGGAGCGATTTCAAGAATCAAGAAAATCAAGATTTCAAATCTTGGAAATCTTGGTCCAAGAAACCGAATCTTGCAGCCAAAGCGCGTGGATCTCCATCACGAGCATCAACGACCCAATTTCGGTAGGAGATGGATCACAAGCCCAAATTCTTAAAGGCGAGGCCCAATAAGCAAATTCCCAGCCCAATCAAGAAATCCATACATATTTAGTTGAAAATCAGGCCAAAATGTCAAAGGGCCCAATTTGTAAACATTTTAGTTGTTTAAGTTAATTTTTAAGTTTTAGGAATATCACATGTTAAATTCGGCCCAAAACAGCCCAATAGGATGCATGGCCGAATTTTCCTTTGTTTTTTTAATTAAGTTTAAATTTTTTAAGTTTTCTAATTAGATTAGGATTTGTTGGAGGCCTATATAAGCATTGGCCAGCCACCCTTTGTAAACATCTTATTATCATTCAATACATTAAATTTCAGTTTGTTAGAGTGCAGAATTTTCTTTGGGGTTTTCTCCAAGAATTCTCTCTTGAGCTTTCTTTAGAAGTTGTTTTAACAATCTTTTGATTGTGGGAGCCATATTCAACCTTCTTCTTGCCATCGATATTCTTTGGAGGGGAGATTAGAGCCGTTTGAAGAGATTTGTGAAATATTTCGAGATTTCAAGGATCTTTAGGACTTATCCTTTAATTCTTGCTGTTTTCAATTTCTTTCTTTACTTTTCTTTGCTTATACTTGTGCCGATTTCTCATCTAATATTTTGCTGTTCTTGTTTGTTTTCCAGCATTGATTAAACTCAAGATCTCATCGTTTAAGTTGTTCTCCTATTGGCAGCACCCATTCGAACCCAAAAATCCCCAATTCCTAGGGTTTGGCCAATTGGATTTCTTTCAATTTGGGAATCAATTGATTGCTGGAAATTGGGCATTCTTGGCCGAATCAATCTGTTGACCGATTCGCAATCTTTCTATACTTCCAATTTCGTTTGATTCATCTATTCTATTTCTTTGTTTCTTGCTGCTCCTTTAATTGAATTTGGAAATTTAATTTCAGATCTGATTAGTTTAATCTTGTTCTTTGTTTTAATTTTCAGATCTGTTCGTTTTAGAGCTTTCGTAGGAGTTTCCCATGACTTGGCAACTCGATCTTGGTCCACGCGCAACCCTATATCACAAACCCTTCATATTTCATTCGCACACGTAAACATGGAAATTTCACACCACAAATTAGATAATTCACATGATCAACACAAGCAAACAAATTAGATGTCAACTTTTTATCACACAAGCCCAAATTTTGTTTGTGTTGTTTTAATATTGCTTCATCATCGAACTTGTCAACACCAGACATATCTTGAGAAAAATTCTTCAAACCATCATCCCAATCAAAGTCATCACCAATCAAAAATTGATACTTAGAAAAATCAAGATAGGAAATTCTTTTACTAACTAAGTCTTTGGCAATTTCACCATTATCATGCATATGAATTTGTTGAAGCTCGACTAACATAGAACCCTTACCGTGCCTACCTTTAGGCGCTGGTGGACTAGGGTCAGTTACGATCTTACCTTCCTCAACTAATCGAAATCGTCTCTCCTCAGAAAAGTATTGAAGTTGAAATTTATCAATGGGATTTCGAGAAACCTGGAAAGTAGAAACAATACAAGGAGAACTCATAGGACGGTTAGTACAAATACTCATCGTTTTTTCACCTTCATCTTTTTCGCTTATTTCATTTTCCAACTCATTTTCAAACCCTCTCTCTTTAATCATATCACTCATTTCTTTGGTACTCTCATTTCTTTCTTCAATCTCATTTTCAATTTTCTTTTATTTGATTTCTTTTTCTCTCACTTTTTTTATTTCTCTTTCTTTTGCAATTTCTTTTTCTTTTTCTTTTTCACATGCTGTTTCGATTTCATTACAAAAGAAAAAAATCATCAAAATGGGGAGCCTTTTGTTGAGAATAAAATAAGGATTCTTCATACAAATGACAATCATCTCTTTGTGATAGATCTTCCGTGGCCGAATAATTTGATGATCTTGATACACGTTCGCCTCTTCGTGAGCCAACCTTCACAGATGAATAAATTGATGCACTTGTAGAGACATGTCTACCTTTTTGTTTATCATCTCGAAAAGACTCAAACTCGGAGTTTGCTTCTCTTGGTCTCGAACGCCTTGTTGAATAGGAGTCTTGATAAGAGTCTCTTGTCGAGTAGTGTCATCGTGATGATCTTAACTCCGTCTCTCGTACCGGTGAATTTGGCTTTCGTCGGGCTCTTTCCTCCACTCGATCCAATCGATCATGCAATTTATCAAATTTCTATTTCGCCATTCTACGCATCTCTTGCATCAAATATTGGAATTCTTGTAACAACCCGGTTTGACTCTAATCAAAATAGTGGTTTCGGGACCACAAATCTAAATTAGAAAAATATTTTTATATTATTTTTTGTGTTTATTATGTGTGAATTTACTAGTGTGAAAATTTCGTGTTTTAATTTCGCCGTTTGAGTGTCCGATTAAATAAAAGGATTAAATCGCATAAAATGAAATTTTAGGGGTTAAATCTAAAAGCACCCAATTGTTGTTGTCTTTCAAAAATAGGGGTTTTAAATGGAAATTAAGCCATTTAGATGATAGTGGGTGGCAATGGTCAACATTGCCATTATATTATATGTTTTATAATTTATTTATTTAAGGTTAAATTTGTAAACTAAAATTTATGCTAATATATGTTAAATTAAAACATAAAAAAGGTCATTTTTCATCTTTCTTGGCCGAATATAGCAAAGAAAGAATTCATCCATGCTTGTTAAAGTTTCGGCACAAAACTAGCTTGATTAAAGGTATGTTTTACTTCGGTTTTTGATAATTTTTACGTTTTTGAGATCGTTGCTTCGTGTTCTTCAAAACCCATATCTTAATTTTGTGAATTATGGATGATTTTGAAATGTGCCATTGATGAATGCTTGAGTTTTATGATGTTAGTAGGTGAAATATGAAATATATTTGTTAGATTAATATGTTTTGTATTTGAATTTTTAGTGAAATTGAGTAAATAGGGCTAAATTATAAAATTAAATTTTTGGGGACTAAAGTGTGAAATAAATGCAATGTGTGGACTTGTATGAGAACCATGAATATTCGGCCCTTGTGTGCTATGGGCAAATTTTGTGTAAATTGTGTTTTATGCAATAAGGAGTAAATTGCAAAAAGTGTAAATATTAGGGGCAAAATAGTAATTTGCCAAATTATGTGTTTTTGGATTAAATTGAATGTTTTAATAAATAAATTATCTTATTTTGAATATATTTAGATCGAGAACCAAAGAAATCGGAGTTAGATCGGGGAAAAGCCAAATTAGTCGAATAATCGTCCGACTTCGATTTTCCATCGTCTGAGGTAAGTCTATTAGCAATTAAAAGTTATTAAATCAATATTTATACATGTATACTAATTGTATTATGTGTTGAGCTATAATTAAAAGTATATTGATTGAATAAATTTTGAAGTATGGATGATATTTATATATATATAGCATGTTCGAATATACAAGTAAAATCTTGTATAGATTTATGGTTGAAATAAAGGTAAGAAATGTATAAAAGTATAGTTGATATTCGAATAAGCATGTATATGTATATATATATGTAAATCGCTTGTATTAAATTTAGGTAAGAAAGATATATATACATATGTTAGATTCGAATATATATATGTAAATACATGAACAAGTCTTGAAATTAGATAAAGGTATGAGTATGTATATATATATGTATATAATGCTAGAATATATATACATATATATAAAAGTTATTGAAATTAGTTAAAGTAAGAATGTTGCATAGGTATAAATTCTTGATTTTAATCAAAGGTATGTATAATATATATATGGTGCGAATATATATATACGTATATACATGTATAAACTCTTGGATTTATTTAAAGTTATGTAACCCATGATTGTATGAGAAGTTTCGAATAGATATGTATATGTGAATTGTAATTTATATGTATATGCTATATTTGAAAAAGTATGCTTACATATATGTTCTTGTAATGAATTTTAAGTATGAGTGTTATATATATATGCATATGTGTGAGGTTCGAATATATAGTTATGCATATATATATTTACGTACAGGTATAATTTCTTGTATTGAAATTAGGTATGGAATTATATATTGATATATATATATGGTCAAATGTATATGTATATATATATGTTTAAGGTTTGCATTGGATTAAAAGTATAAATTGTAAATGCTTGTATGATTCGAACAGGGATTATAAATTTTCTTGGGATAGAGTTGAGGATGTGAATTATACATAAATGTTATGAACGTGTGTTGCTATTAAGAAATATATGAGAAATCATCCTTGTATCTGTGAAATTGAAATTTTCAGGCTAAGCGCCTTGCAGGCTAAATGCCGGTGAATTTTTCAGACTATAAATCTAGCAGGCTAAGTGCCGGTGATCGGAATTAGGTTATAAACCTAGCAGGCTACGTGCTGGTGATATGAATCAGGCTATAAGCCTAGCAGGCTAAGTGCCGGTGAATATGTTAAATTATGTGATTATATGCATTAGATAGATATATAAATATAACTGATTTTGGGTTATATATATAATGAATAAGTATATGAATATTTATTTATATGTATTCGATGAGCTTATAAATGTTTCAATCTATAAGTTTAGTGAATAGGCATATATACATTGGTTGATATGAAAGTTGTTGAATATACTTGTACGAAATCGGCATATGTGGATTAGAATTATAAATGTGCATATGATTCATGTAGTTTATAAGTGGAAATATAAGTTTTTGACATATGTTTTTGAAAGATCATAAACAAGCATTCAATGAAATGCAAATGATAAGTATATTTGGAATATATATATGCAATTAATGATTATGTATGTAACTTGATTTTTAGGTATATAATGATTATACATATGATCGTTTATATGTATTTTGGTTATGCTATAAACTTACTAAGCTATAAAAGCTTACTTTGATTGTTTTTGTTCATTTGTTTTATAGATTTTGGAGACGCGTTACGAGCTCGGGGATCATCAGCATAGTCTATCACACTATCGACTTCTTTTGGTATTTTGTTAACAGTTTGAACTTGATCTTATGGCATGTATAGGTTTGAGTATGATTTTGGTTAGATTTGGATTGTATATACATAGCAATGCGAAAATGTTTTAATTTCCACTTCTGTGATCAGTTTGGTTTTAAAAATGGTTGTGTTTGTTCGGTAATGCCTCGTAACCCTAATTCAGCTACGAATACGAATTAGGGGTGTTACATTTTATTGGTATCAGAGCTACGGTAGTCGATTCTCAGACTAACGTAGTGTGTATGAGTCTAGCTATACATGCCATAATTTTTATACTGGATAGTGTGATGACTGCTGACATCTAAAAATGTGTTTCCGTATAGTAATGGATCTCGAACGAGCCGTAGCTGATGATGTTGAGAGTATAGTGCCTGCTCTCGCGCAAGGGACAGAGCCGGTAGATTCTCGACTGACCTCGAGTAACCAAGAGGGAGAGGCTAAACAAGCCTTTTACCAAATGATGAATGACTGGTTTACTCAATATGTCCAAACAAATCCGGTTGTACAACAACCTCCACCCCTGACTAATCCATCTTTGGTTCCTGTTATAACTAAGTAAGTGATCCGATGAGATTACTTAAACCTCCTGTTGATAAAATTCGAAAACACGGGGCCGAAGAGTTCAGAGCTACTGATGATGACGACGCTGAGCGAGCTGAATTCTGGCTAGATAATACTATTCGAGTATTTGATGAGTTATCTTACACCCCTGACGAGTGCTTGAAATGTGCCATATCCTTGCTACGGGACACTGCATATCACTGGTGGAATACACTAGTATCGGTGGTTCTGAAAGAGCGAGTGACCTGGGAATTTTTTCAGACTGAATTCCGTAAGAAATATATTAGCCAGAGATTCATTGATCAGAAACGTAAGGAATTTCTTGAATTGAAACAGGGTCGGATGACAGTGACAGAATATGAGCGGAAATTTGTGAGACTCAGTAAATATGCTCGAGAGTGTATTTCGACTGAAGCTATTATGTGTAAAAGATTTGAAGATGGGCTGAATGAAGATATTAAACTGTTAGTTGGAATACTTGAGATAAAGGAGTTCGTAGTACTTGTTGAACGAGCTTGTAAAGCCGAAGAGCTCGGGAAAGTGAAGAGAAAAGCTGACTATGAAGCTCGAGATTCCCGTAAAAGATCATTTAGTAAATCATTCCAGTCGGCCTTAAGGAAATCCAGAGAGGATCATAGCCGATCTAAAGCTACTGCAGGGTTTCCTAAGCATGATCGAGATCGACCCCCTGTGAGTTCACGAGCTACTTCAGTTGCTAGTGTTGGTAGTGTTCGACAAAATAGATCAGAATGCAAGCATTGTGGGAAATGGCATCCTGGAGATTGCAGATTACATGATCATTCTTACTTTAAGTGTGGTTCAAAGGATCATTTCATTCGAGAGTGTCCGATGGTAGCTGATCAAAATACTGCGCAGAATACTAGACCGAGTAATGTGTCAGTACGGGGTAGACCGCCAAGGCATTTGGGTAATGTAAGTGGTAGTCAGAGAGGGACAAAGGACACAACAGTTCGATCTGAGGCTCGTGCACCTGCCAGAGCATATGCTATCCGAGCTCGAGAGGAGGCTTCTTCTCTAGATGTTATTACTGGTACTTTCACTCTTTATGATACTAAAGTTATTGCGTTGATTGATCCTGGTTCGACTCATTCTTATGTGTGTGAGACCTTAGTATTCAGTAAGACTCTGCCTGTTGAGTCTACTGAGTTTGTAATTAAAGTATCAAACCCCTTGGGCCGGTGTGTGTTGATTGACAAAGTGTGTAAGAATTGTCCGTTGATGATTCGAGATTTGTGTTTTATGGCTGATTTGATGTTGTTGCCATTTGACGAGTTCGACATAATTTTGGGTATGGACTGGTTGACTTTACACGATGCTGTGGTTAACTGCAAAAGGAAGACTATTGATTTAAGATGCCTGAATGACGAGATTATTCGGATTGAATCTAATGATCTGAATGGTTTATCGGCAGTGATATCCTCTATGTTGGCTCAGAAGTATGTGAGAAAAGGTTGTGAAGCTTATCTTGCATATGTTCTTGATAGTAAAGTGGTAGAAAAGAAGATTGGATCAGTACCTGTTGTATGTGAGTATCCAAATGTGTTCCCTGAAGAATTACTGGGTTTACCACCTATTCGAGAAGTAGAGTTTGGTATTGAGTTAGTACCGGGGATGACTCCAATTTCGATAGCTCCGTACCGTATGGCACCGACCGAATTAAAAGAATTGAAAGCACAGTTGCAGGAGTTGACTGATAAAGGTTTTACACGACCGAGTTTCTCTCCTTGGGGGGCACCAGTTCTATTTGTGAGAAAGAAAGATGGAACGATGAGAATGTGCATTGATTATCGACAACTCAATAAGGTGACTATAAAGAATAAGTATCCGTTACCACGGATTGATGATTTGCTCGATCAGTTGAAAGGGGTTATTGTGTTCTCGAAGATAGATTTGAGATCAGGCTACTATCAATTACGAGTTAAAGACTCTGATGTGCCAAAGACTGCTTTTCAAACGAGGTACGGACATTATGAGTTTCTTGTTATGCCTTTTGGACTTACTAATGCACTTGCTGTTTTCATGGATTTGATGAATCAGATCTTTAGACAGTATCTGGATCGGTTTGTGGTAGTATTTATAGATGACATTTTGATCTACTCTCGTGACGAAACTGAGCATGCCGAACATCTGAGACTTGTGTTACAAACTTTGCGAGATAAACAGTTGTATGCAAAGTTTAGTAAACGTGATTTCTGGTTACGGGAAGTCAGTTTTCTGGGCCATGTTGTATCAACATCGGGTACACGGGTTGATCCGAGTAAAATTTCAGCTATACTTGATTGGAAACCTCCGAAAAATGTCTCAGAAGTTCGAAGCTTTCTGGGGCTCGCTGGTTATTATAGACGGTTCGTGAAAGGGTTCTCTATGATTGCGACCCCGATGACAAAGTTATTACGAAAATATGTTAAGTTTGAGTGGTCAGAAAAGTGTCAAGAGAGCTTTAATCAGTTGAAAGTTCTTTTGACCGAAGCTCCAGTCTTAGTTCAACCAGAATCGGGTAAAGAGTTTGTTATCTATAGTGATGCATCTTTAAATGGTTTGGGTTGTGTTTTGATGCAGGAAGGCAAAGTTGTAGCCTATGCCTCGAGGCAGTTAAAGCCGCATGAAAAGAACTATCCAACGCACGATCTGGAATTAGCCGCTATTGTATTGGCGTTGAAAATATGGCGCCACTATCTGTTTGGTGAAAAATGTCATGTTTATTCCGTTCACAAAAGCCTGAAGTATTTGATGACTCAGAAGGATCTGAATTTGAGACAGCGCCGATGGTTAGAATTGCTAAAAGATTACGAGCTTGTGATTGACTATCATCCGGGAAAGGCTAATGTTGTTGCTGATGCCCTAAGTCGAAAATCACTGTTTGCTTTGCATGCAATGAACGCGCATATGGCTATGTCTGATGATGGTGCGATAGTAGCTGAGTTGAAAGCAAAACAGTTATTTGTTCAACAGATTTGTGAAGCTCAGAAAGTCGATAATGATTTAATTGCAAAACGAGTTCAGTGTGACTTAAATGTTGATTTAGAGTTTCTAGTTGATGCTGAGGATTGTTTGAGATTCAGAAACCGATTATGTATTCCGAAAAAATTCAGAGTTAATTCAAATAATTTTGAATGAAGCTCATAATAGTCAATTTTCTATTCATCCGGGTAGCACGAAAATGTATAACGATCTGAAACAGCATTATTGGTGGCATGGTATGAAACGAGACCTTTCTAACTTTATTTCGAAATGTTTAATAGGTCAACAAGTAAAAGCCGAGCATCAAGTACCATCTGGATTGCTTCAGCCGATCATGATACCTGAATGGAAATGGGATCAAGTTACGATGGATTTTGTATCCGGTTTACCGTTGACACAGAGCAAGAAAGATGCAATTTGTGTTATTGTTGATAGGTTGACAAAATCGGCACACTTTATTCCGATTCGCACGGATTTCCCACTCGATAAACTTGCTAAGTTGTATGTTTCTCAAATTGTGAGATTGCATGGTGTGCTTATTTCTATTGTTTCAGACAGAGATCCGAGATTCACATCGCGATTTTGGAAGAAACTACAAGATGCTTTAGGTACAAAACTACATTTTAGCACAGCTTTCCATCCGCAGACAGATGGTCAATCCGAACGAATCATTCAGATACTTGAGGATATGTTGAGATGTTGCATTCTCGAGTTTGAAGGTACATGGGAATGACACTTACCTTTGATTGAATTTGCTTATAATAATAGCTTTCAATCTAGTATCAAAATGGCACCTTACGAGGCTTTATACAGTCGTAAATGTCGTACACCATAGTATTAGACCGAGCTTAGTGAAAATAAGACACACGGGGTTGATTTGATTAAAGAGACTGAACAGAAAGTGAAAGTGATTCGGGATAGTCTGAAATCAGCATCGGATCGTCAGAAATCTTATGCGGATTTGAAAAGAAAGGATATAGAATTTTAGATCGGAGATAAAGTGTTTTTGAAAGTCTCACCGTGGAAGAAAATACTTAGATTCGGTCGTAAAGGCAAGTTGAGTCCGAGATTCATTGGACCGTATGAGATTATAGAGCGTGTTTGACCGGTTGCTTATAGATTGACGTTACCGCCTAAGTTAGAAAATATTCATAATGTATTCCATGTTTCGATGCTCCGTAGATACCGATCTGATCCTTCACATGTGATTAGTCCGATGGAGATTGAAATTAACTCTGATATGTCATATGAAGAAGAACCGATTAGCATTCTGGCTCGTGAGATCAAAGAATTACGAAATAAGAAAATTTCGTTAGTTAAAGTATTGTGGCATAAACATGGAGTTGAAGAAGCAACTTGGGAGTCAGAAGATACAATGAAAGAGAGTTATCCAAACCTATTCACCGGTAAGATTTTCGAGGACGAAAATCCCTAAGGGGGAGAGAGTTGTAACAACCCGGTTTGACTCTAATCAAAATAGTGGTTTCGGGACCACAAATCTGAATTAGAAAAATATTTTTATATTATTTTCTGTGTTTATTATGTGTGAATTTACTAGTGTGAAAATTTCGTGCTTTAATTTCGCCGTTTGAGTGTCCGATTAAATAAAAGGATTAAATCGCATAAAATGAAAATTTAGGGGTTAAATTTAAAAGCACCCAATTATTGTTGTCTTTCAAAAATAGGGGTTCTAAATGGCAATTAAGCCATTTAGATGATAGTGGGAGGCAATGGTCAACATTGCCCTTATATTATATGTTTTATAATTTATTTATTTAAGGTTAAATTTGTAAACTAAAATTTATGCTAATATATGTTAAATTAAAACATAAAAAAAGGTCATTTTTCATCTTTCTTGGCCGAATATAGCAAAGAAAGAATTCATCCATGCTTGTTAAAGTTTCGGCACAAAACTAGCTTGATTAAAGGTATGTTTTACTTCGGTTTTTGATAATTTTTACGTTTTTGAGATCGTTGCTTCGTGTTCTTTAAAACCCATATCTTAATTTGTGAATTGTGGATGATTTTGAAATGTGCCATTGATGAATGCTTGAGTTTTATGATGTTAGTAGGTGAAATATGAAATATATTTGTTAGATTAATATGTTTTGTATTGGAATTTTTAGTGAAATTGAGTAAATAGGGATAAATTGTGAAATTAAATTTTTGGGGAATAAAGTGTGAAATAAATGCAATGTGTGGACTTGTATGAGAACCATGAATATTCGGCCCTTGTGTGCTATGGGCAAATTTTGTGTAAATTGTGTTTTATGCAATAAGGAGTAAATTGCAAAAAGTGTAAATATTAGGGGCAAAATAGTAATTTGCTAAATTATGTGTTTTTGGATTCAATTGAATGTGTTAATAAATAAATTATCTTATTTTGAATATATAGAAATCGGAGTTAGATCGGGGAAAAGCCAAATTAGTCGAATAATCGTCCGACTTCGATTTTTCATCGTCCGAGGTAAGTCTATTAGGAATTAAAAGTTATTAAATTAATATTTATACATGTATACTAATTGTATTATGTGTTGAGATATAATTAAAAGTATATTGATTGAATAAATTTTGAAGTATGGATGATATTTATATATAAAGCATGTTCGAATATACAGGTAAAATCTTGTATAGATTTATGGTTGAAATAAAGGTAAGAAATGTATAAAAGTATAGTTGATATTCGAATAAGCATGTATATGTATAAATATATATATGTAAATCGCTTGTATTGAATTTAGGTAAGAAAGATATATATACATATGTTAGATTCGAATATATATATGTAAATACATGAACAAGTCTTGAAATTAGATAAAGGTATGAGTATATATATATGTATATAATGCTAGAATATATATACATATATATAAAAGTTATTGAAATTAGTTAAAGTATGAATGTTGCATAGGTATAAATTCTTGATTTTAATCAAAGGTATGTATAATATATATATATGGTGCGAATATATATATACGTATATACATGTATAAACTCTTGGATTTATTTAAAGTTATGTAACCCATGATTGTATGAGAAGTTTCGAATAGATATGTATATGTGAATTGTAATTTATATATATATGCTATATTTGAAAAAGTATGCTTACATATATGTATATGTTCTTGTAATGAATTTTAAGTATGAGTGTTATATATATATGCATATGTGTGAGGTTCGAATATATGGTTATGCATATATATATTTACGTACAGGTATAATTTCTTGTATTGAAATTAGTTATGGAATTATATATTGATATATATATGGTCGAATGTATATGTATATATATATGTTTAAGGTTTGCATTGGATTAAAAGTATAAATTGTAAATGCTTGTATGATTCGAACAGGGACTATAAATTTTCTTGGGATAGAGTTGAGGATGTGAATTATGCATAAATGTTAAGAACGTGTGTTGCTATTAAGAAATATACGAGAAATCATCCTTGTATCTGTGAAATTGAAATTTTCAGGCTAAGCGCCTAGCAGGCTAAATGCCAGTGAATTTTTCAGACTATAAATCTAGCAGGCTAAGTGCCGGTGATCGGAATCAGGTTATAAACCTAGCAGGCTACTTGCCGGTGATATGAATCAGGCTATAAGCCTAGCAGGCTAAGTGCCGGTGAATATGTTAAATTATGTGATTATATGCATTAGATAGATATATAAATATAACTGATTTTGGGTTATATATATATAATGAATAAGTATATGAATATTTATTTATATGTATTCGATGAGCTTATAAATGTTTCAATCTATAAGTTTAGTGAATAGGCATATATACATTGGTTGATATGAAAATTGTTGAATATACTTGTACGAAATCAGCACATGTGGATTAGAATTATAAATGTGCATATGATCCATGTAGTTTATAAGTGGAAATATAAGTTTTTGACATATGTTTTTGAAAGATCATAAACAAGCATTCAATGAAATGCAAATGATAAGTATATTTGGAATATATATATGCAATTAATGATTATGTATGTAACTTGATTTTTAGGTATATAATGATTATACATATGATCGTTTATATGTATTTGGTTATGCTATAAACTTACTAAGCTATAAAAGCTTACTTTGATTGTTTTTGTTCATTTGTTTTATAGATTTTGGAGACACGTTATGAGCTCGGGGATCATCAGCATAGTTTATCACACTATCGACTTCTTTTGGTATTTTGTTAACAGTTTGAACTTGATCTTATGGCATGTATAGGTTTGAGTATGATTTTGGTTAGATTTGGATTGTGTATATATATATAGCAATGCGAAAATGGTTTAATTTCCACTTTTGTGATCATTTTGGTTTTAAAAATGGTTGTGTTTGTTCGGTAATGCCTCGTAGCCCTAATTCGGCGACGGATACGGGTTAGGGGTGTTACAATTCTGTTTTGGAAAATTCTTCTCGAGACTTGATTATTCACTAAAAGAAGAAATGTTAAAAGAATAATGACAGAAAATTAAATGATGTGATCCGGCTCGGTTGATTAAGTTTATTCACTTGATTGCCCGATCATCGACAAGGAGTAGTTGGAGTTGTCAAAAATGGGTGATTTAGGCTAAGGTTTGCGGAAGCTTTGAAAGGGGTATAGATGAGTGGTTTGGTGTTGGTAGGTTCAGTTTAGAATAGAAACAAGGTAGGATAGAAAAAGGTATTTGATGGAGATGGAAAATAGAACTTAAACGTCAAGAAAGTTTCAATACTATAATGAGTATCGCCCCAAATCTTATATGGTTTAAGGTGAAAAGATGGAAACAGGAATATGGACCTCGACCCGTTACTTAGCAAAGTAAGAACCGAATGTATATTGAAATGGATGAACGCCACACCAGGATTGGTGATAAGTTCAGAAAGAGTTCGGTTGACGCCACTAGCATGCTAGATAAGCCAAATCGAGACTCACACGAAATATGAGAGAGAGAAACCTCACAAGAATAATAGTTCATTCAGAAATTTGACAAAAATTCCTTTTACAAGAAAATTAGCAACTATTTATAGCCTAAAGTCTAGTAGCCGAATGGGTAGATTCAAGACTTAATATCTAAGCAAACATTGAACTAAATTCCAGCTTTAATTCATGAATGAAGACCAAGGTAGATTCGGCTATATGGAGAATAAAAATCAGTTCCTCAATTAAGCAAATGAATCTTGAAAGGTCTTGGCAGCAACTAAATTCGGTTAATGACCTTAATTTGGCCCATTTATGAAGCAACTCTTGCTGAAACATCACCAGCATTTAAGGAGAATTCGAGCAGCCCTTGGAAGTGTGAATGGACGGCTTTATAAAGCCTCATGGTGTGAACAAGAAATTTGATGACATTCCATGCATGTATCGCCAGGTACATTGAACCCAACATGCATGCACCTTGCTTAATGTATTCCCACATTCGGCGAACCTACACAAATATGAATGAACTTAATTAATGCAAAATTCAGCTGAACATAATTAAGAATATAACTTGGACAAATTAAAAACACATGATTAAAACTAAACACACTTAATTGAAATAAGATAAGATGAATTAAAGCATGCAATAACATAAACTTATTTATGATCTGTAGTAATTAGGACACTTAATAACATACAATAAACACAAATTTAATAATGTTTGTCCAGATTTGAACCAATTAAATACCGAATATAAATTGAGCTAAATAAATTAACATATTAATTTATTTCAGCAACTATGTAATCGCATAAATGAAATTGAGCTGAAACAAAAATTATCGAGCTGAAATTGAGCTAGTTCGAGCTCTTGGAGCTAGAAATGAGTTAAATGGAGCTCAACGAGATGGAATTGAACTAGTTCAGCTCGCATGGGTTTGCAAGCAATACTTAGGGAGCTGGTCCAAAAGTGTGCCCGGGGCGTGGTCGTATTTGTGAGACTGCATGGCGTGCCAGTTTCTATTAATTCCAATCGGGATCCTCGATTCACTTTGAGATTCTAGAAGAGTTTGCAAGAATCTTTGGGTTCAAAGCTTAATTTTAGTACTGCTTCTCACCTTCAAATTGATGGCCAATCCAAGAAAGTGATACAAGTGCTGGAAGATTTGCTGTGAAGCTATGTATTGCCATTCGCAGGAAGCTGGGAACGTTATTTACCTTTGGCAGAGTTCGCATATAACAATTTACCAAGCAAGCATCTAGATGGCACCCTTTGAAGCATTGTGTTGAAAGAGGTGTCATACACCTCTATGTTGGGCTGAATTGGATGAAAAGCAAATTATTGGACCTGAGTTTGTTCGCAAGACTAAAAATAAGGTGAAGATGATATATGCAAAAGTTTAAAAGTTGCCTCAGATGGACAAAAGTCCTATGGTAATTAAAAATGGTGAGAAATTGAGTACCAATTGGGCGGGCATCTATTTCTTAAGGTATCACCATAGATGAAAGTCCTAAGTTTTGGGTGTAAAGGAAAGTTAATTTTAAGATTCATTGGTCCTTATGAAGTAGTGGAAAGAATCAATCCTATAACATATTGACTCAAGTTGCCCATTGAACTTGATTAAATTCACGATGTGTTTCATGTATCCATGCTGAGAAAGTATAGTGTAGACCCACCCCATGTAGTATCAGTAGATTGATTTGAGGTACGACCTGATTTAACATATAAGGAGGAACCGGTGAAGGTTTTGGCTCGCAAGGTGAAATTTTTTCAAAAAAAGAAGATTCCTTTGGTCAAAATGTTGTGGCGAAAGACTAGTGAAGTTACTTGGGAAAGAGAAGAAGCAATGAAGCAAAAATATCCTCAACTATTATGTTTTTAAGTAAGTGTGTACTACTATGCTTCCAAAAAATTCTGGTTTAAGTTCCAAGAGTAAGCTTTTCCATAAACTCTATTTTCAAGTTATGTTTTCAAGATATGTTTTATACATTCTCCTATATGAGCCTATGTTTTAAGCATATGTCTTTATAGTACGATAGTATAAATTGTGTTTTTACAAGCTTTTGTGCGAGCTCTATGTGAACAAGTTTTTCAAGCAAGCTCCCTATGCGAGCTCTATGTGATAAGTATTCTGTGCGAGCTCCTTTGTAAGCTTTATGTTTGATATATTGGTATACCAAAGGATTGTGAGTACTCACCTTCAAGTTCTGTGATTTGGGCATTGAGGCTCAGGGACATGTGGAGAGATAAAAGAAGGTCGAGCTAGGCTCCATTCAATGGGACATGTTGGCATACAAGAAACTGTTTAGCTTATGCTAAACTTATGGGACATGTAAGGACTCTTTCAGTCATTCTAATGTGTTATAAGGAGATTTGCTTATCCAATAGAAAATTAAGACAATAGTTAAGAACGTGTTTCATGTTCTTCAACTATCTTGATAAGACAAGTATAAAACAAGTATAAGAGCGTGTTTCATGCTATATGAACAAGAATAAGCCAATTTTTTAAGTATGATTTTCAGCAAGCACGTTTGAAACTATTTTACGAACATATATGTTTTCTGACAAGCAGGATTTGTGAACTGGGTCTCGCATCTTCACAGTAAACGTAGCACACGAAATGATTTCCAAATAACTTCTTTAAGCAAAGTTCTCCCGAGTACCCGAAGTTAATTTACTAAAGTTATTTCGACAAAAATAGTAAGTAATTGATTCTAAAATGAATAAAAAGATTAAATGTGAAACTGGTTGTTATACATATGATTTTTTTGTGAAAGAAAGAGTGAATGAATTAAATTGAAATGTTGCACAACAAGCATGATTGGTTGTGATATGAAAGAGAACTTAATTTTATGTGTTTATAAATTGAGGATGAATTGGGTATTACATGCTTTGCTGTATTAAATTATAAACTAAGTATATGTGATTTGCATTAGCAATTCTTGTTGTATAAATAAACTACCTTATTGATTGTTTTTATAGAAATGTATACGAAAGTACAGGGAAGACAAGGATGCCATATTAATTACCAAACTAGTTTATTAATTTAATTTAGTTTAGGGTTAAGGTATGTTTTGTAAATTTCATATGAGCTTACTAAGCATTCATAATGCTTATCTTGTTTGCTATTCTGTCTCTGAATAGGTTATTTTGTGGAACGCGGCCGTTGGATCAACTCGGAGCTCACACTATGCAGCCTATGATTTGGTAGTCTTTTATTTATTCCAGATTCTGTTATGTGGCATTTATATAGGGTTGTATTTGTGTTTAAGTTATTTTGGATATTCATCATCTTGGTCTAATGATGTTAATGATGTTAGATGATTTGGTATTATTATGAGATATGAAGTGGCAAGTGAATGGCCAACTTGGAATTTGACTTACTCAAGCCAATGGATATACATATGTGAATGAGATTGAAACTTATGTTTCAATTCTTTTTTATGTGGATATAAGGGTAATGTTTGAAAATGATCTTATTTTGGTTGGTTTGCAACATGAGTTGCATATATGTTTTGGTCAATATGGTGTAGTTTACTTGATGAGTTTTGACACCTAGAAAGGATGAACTTTGTTGATGAAGTCAATGCATTTGAAATGATGAACATATGTGAATGTTAAGTATGAATATTGAGGCATGAGTGATGATGAATGGTAGGATGTGAATTGTTGAATTGAGGTACAAATTGTGGAATATTGGTTAGTCACTTAAGATGAATGATATAAGTATTGTTTTGGCATGCTTTTGATTTCTTTTAACAAGTAGAGAAATGGTATATTGCATGGTTGTGGTATATTTGGATGTTTGGTGTGGTAACTTGCCTTTTAGGGACCCATTTAAGCACATAAAGTCTAACATATGACTGTGTGCCATACACGGGAATATGGCATGGCCGTGTGATCTTTATGTTTTGGGTAAGAAATGATGTACACGGTCACAATCTCTCATACAGCCTGACAACACAACCTTGTGAATATTTACAAAGTTTTACAATTAGGTCTAACATGACCACGGTTAGTTACACGACCTGTTAACACAACTATGTGACTCTACATACACAGTCTTAGTTCCCATACACAGTTGGGATACACGGCTATGTTGTTTAATCTCACCTTCCCAATTTACTCATTGAACACTCGGAATGTTAACCGTTATCGGTGGATTCCGCACTTAGCTACCACCAATGAATCGGGGAATCAGCACACAGCAACCCCTTGGGGGAATCAGCACTTAGCAACCCCCTTCACATTTCAGATGCGGTGGAATCAGCACTTAGCAACCCCCTTTCACATTTAAAATACGGTGGGATCAGCACTTAGCAACCACCAATGAATAGGGGAATCAGCACTTAGCAACCCCTCGGGAGAATCAGCACTTAGCAACCCCCTTTCACATTTAAAATACGGTGGGATCAGCACTTAACAACCACCGATGAATAGGGGAATCAGCACTTAGCAACCCCTCTATATTCAATATGCTCCGGCCTATTCCGAGTGTTCAACCAAAAACGTGTTTTGCAACATCGTACACCTTTCCCAATCCAACAACATTTTTAGATCTTGCCAACCATTTATTCTATATTCAATTAAATCTCAACATATATTGAACAATATCCAAATAATGCATTAAATCACATGTTTACTTACCTCGGTGCAAAATATCGTAACTTTGCAATTTACTCCACTATCTTTTCTTTTCCTCCTTTGGGGTAGTCTTCCCGTCTTTCTTGATCTATAATAGCAAAATTAATGTATTTAAGGTTCACATTTATTAAAATATTCCTCCACCCAAATTTTTGAAAAATTACAATTTTACCCCAAAACTTTTGCATATTTACATTTTCATCTCTAAGCTTGGAAATTAAATTTCATCACTTATTCTTATGTTTTATGACATTCTGAGCATTTTTCCCTTCTATAGCAACATCCAATTCCCACTCTAACACACATTTATGAACATTAAGTATTTTTACCGATTATGTCTATTTACCCGCTTTCGTTTAAAATCGCTTAGCAAAAGTTGTTTAACATAATTTCTAGCTTCATATTCCACCATAAAATAGCAAAATAAACACATTTCACCTATGGGTATTTTTCCAAATATGAACCCTAACACGAATTATTGATAGAATAAGCTAAATTAAGTTATCGGGACTCCAAAAACGTAAAGAACATTAAAAATGGGGCTTGGAATCACTTACTATTGAGCTTGGAAGCTTAAAAACCCTAACTATGGCTTCCCCCTTGCTGATTTCGTTCACCATGAAGAAGATGAGCACATTTTGCCATCTTTTTCCCTTTTTAATTCTTTTTATTACTAAATGACTAAAATGCCCCCATTTAAAAAATCTATTTCACCCATTTCTTATGTCTATTTTTGTCCATCAATTAACTAATAGTCTAATTACCATATAAGGACCCCCAATTAATAATTTCATAACAATTAGACACTTCTAACATGTAGAACTCAACTTTTGCACTTTTTTCAATTTAGTCCTTTTGACTAAATTGAGTGCCCAAACGTCGAAATTTTCGAACGAAATTTTTACGAAATTTTTCTGTAAAATTGTAGACCATGAAAATATAATAATAATCATATTTTCTCTTGTCGAATTTGTGGTCCCGAAACCACTATTCCGACTAGGCCCAGAATCGGGCTGTTACAACTCTCCCCCCTTAGGGATTTTCGCCCCCGAAAATCTTATCGAAAAAGAGGTTTGGGTACTGTTTCCTCATAATTTCCTCCGGTTCCCACGTAGCCTCTTCCATTCCATGTTTTTGCCACAACATTTTCACTAAGGCTACACTTTTATTCCTTAACTATTTGACCTCCCGAGCCAGAATTTTTATCGGTTCCTCCTCATAAGTCATATCTGGTCGAACCTCAATCTCTGTAGGAGAAACTATATGTGAAGGATCCGAACGATAACGTCGCAACATCGACACATGAAATACATTATGTATCTTTTCCAACTCCGGCGGTAAAGCTAACCGATAAGCTACAGGGCCAACTCTTTCAATAACTTCATATGGTCCAATAAAACGTGGACTCAATTTGCCTTTACGACCAAATCTCATAATCTTTTTCCATGGAGATACTTTCATGAACACTTTATCACCTACTTGAAACTCAATTTCTTTCCTCTTTAAATCCGCATACGACTTTTTCCAATCTGAAGTAGCCTTTAAGCAGTCACGGATTAGTTTCACCTTTTCTTCAGTTTATCACCAAGTCGACTCCATGAATCTGGTTCTCACCGAGCTCAGTCCAATATAAAGGAATTCTACACTTACGCCCATATAATGCTTCATACGGTGCCATTCGTATACTTGACTGATAGCTATTGTTATAAGCAAATTCAACCAATGCTAGATATTTCTCCCAACTGCCTTCCAATTCTAAAATACAACACCAGAGCATGTCTTTAAGAACTTGAATCACTCTTTCTGATTGCCCGTCAGTTTGCAGATGAAACGCAGTACTGAAATTCAATTTCGTACCCAAGGCTTCCTGCAACTTTATCCAAAACCTCGAAGTAAATCTCGGATCTCTATCCGATATAATAGATTTAGGCACCCCGTGTAATCTCACTATTTCAGCAACATATAATTCCACCAACCTGTCAAATGAGTAATCAATGCGTATCGGAATAAAATGGGCTGACTTTGTCAATCTATCAACAATTACCCAAATAGCATCTTCTTCTTTGGAGTTAAAGGCAATCCTGTCACAAAATCCATCGTAATACTGTCCCACTTACACCTGGAATCGTTACCAGCTGAAGTAAACCCGATGGTACTTGATGCTCAGCCTTCACTTGTTGACAGATGAAACACTTTAATACAAATTCCGAGATATCCTTTTTCATGCCCGACCACCAATACAACTTCTTCAAATAATTATACATTTTCACACTACCTGGATGGACTGATAAATCACCACTATGTGCCTCACATAAAATGGTCTGAATTAGCTCATCATTTCTCGGTACACATATTCTGTTCCAGAACATCAGGCAGTCATCTGAACCAATTTGAAAATCTGAATCAACACCTGCTTCACACTGAGCTCTTCTGGCTTGCAATTTATTGTCATTCTTTTGAGCTTCCCGAATCTGCTGAAGAAATAACGGTCTAGCTCTCAATTCAGCCAAAATTGAACCATCATCAGATAAAGTTAATCTCGTACTCATAGCTCTCAAAGTAAATAAAGATTTTCTGCTTAAGGCATCAGCAACCACATTAGCTTTCCCGGGGTGATAATCAATCACTAGCTCATAGTCTTTAATTAGCTCGAGCCATCTTCGTTGCCACAAATTCAAGTCTTTTTGGCTCATCAAATACTTCAAACTCTTATGATTAGTAAAGATTCGGCACATTTCACCATACAAATAATGGCGCCAAATTTTTAAAGCAAAAACAATAGCAGCCAATTCTAAATCATGCGTCGGATAATTCTTCTCATGCTGTTTCAGCTGTCTTGAAGCATAAGCTATTACTTTGCCCTCTTGCATTAACACACACCCAAGACCATTCAATGAAGCATCACTGTAATTCACAAACTCTTTCCCTGATTCAGGTTGCACCAGCACTGGCGCCTCAGTCAACAATGCCTTCAATTTCTCGAAACTTTGCTGACATTTATCGGTCCATTCAAATTTGACATTCTTCTGTAGTAACTTAGTCATAGGAGAAGCAATCATCGAAAATCCATTGACAAAGCGTCTGTAATACCCAGCTAAGCCCAGAAAGCTTCTAACCTCGGTCACATTCTTTGGTGGCTCCCAATCAACAATTGCTGAAATTTTGCTTGGATCAACCCGAATACCTTCACTTGAAACTATATGTCCCAAGAATCCCACCTCACGAAGCCAAAATTCACTTTTGCTGAATTTAGCATACAATTTCTATTCTCTCAGAATCTGCAACACAGTTCTCAGATGTTCTGCATGCTCAGATTCATCCCGAGAATAAATTAAATATCATCTATGAACACCACCACAAATTTATCCAGATACGACCGAAAAATTTGGTTCATTAAATCCATGAAAATAGCCGGAGCATTTGTCAACCCAAAAGGCATTACCAGAAATTCATAGTGTCCATACCTCGTTCTGAAAGCGGTTTTTGGCACATCGGACTCTTTAACTCTCAACTGATATTAACTAAACCTCAGATCGATCTTTGAAAACAGTGTTGCCCCTTTTAATTGGTCAAACAAATCATCAATTCTCGGCAAAGGATACTTGTTCTTTATAGTCACCTTATTGAGCTGACGATAGTCAATACAAAGTCTCATAGAGCCGTCCTTCTTTTTCACAAATAACACAGGCGCACCCCAAGGAGAAAGACTCGGTCTCACAAATCCTTTATCTGTCAACTCTTGTAACTGAGCTTTTAATTCTTTCAATTCAGTCGGAGCCATCCGATACGGTGCAATAGAAATCAGTGTAGTACCAGGTAACAAATCAATAGCAAATTCAACTTCTCTAATCGGAGGTAACCCGGTAATTCCTCTGGAAATACGTCTGGAAATTCACAGACTACCGGCACTGATTCAAACTTCGACCCAGTTATATCAGTATTCAGCAAATAAGCAAGATAAGCTTCACACCTCTTTCTCAAGTATTTCTGAGCAGATATGTGTGAAATCACCATAGGCAAATTATTCAGCTCCTCTGTTTCAACCCGGAGAATTTCACCATTTTCACACTTTAATTCAAGGATTTTCTGTCTACAATTTACCTTGGCATCATGCAATATCAACCAATCCATCCCCAAAATAACATCAAACTCATCAAATGGTAACAACATCAAATTAGCCAGGAAACAGTGACCTTGAATCATCAGAGGACAATTCTTGCAAACCTTATCGACTAAGACACATTTGCCTAAAGGATTTGATACTTTAACTACAAATTCAGTGTTTTCAACGGGCAATTTCTTACTAAATACCAAATTCACGCATACATATGAATGAGTAGAGCCAGGGTCAATCAAAGCAATAACATTAATATCATGAAGAGAAAATGCACTAGTAATCACGTCGGGAGATGAGGCATCCTCTCGAGTGCGTATGGCATAAGTCCTGGCAGGCGCTCTAGTTTCTGATCTTCCAGCTGCATCTTTTACCACACTTTTACCACTGGCTTTGCTCCCCACATTTCTCGGTGGTCTGGCTCTACTGACAATATCACCCGATCCAGTTCTTTGTAATTTTTCTTCCTCTATTCTTTCAGGGCAATCTTTTACATAATGCTCTTAAGAACCACACCTGAAACAAACTCGTTTAAATCCCCAACACTCACCAGTATGTCGTCTGCCACACTGTTGACATTCAGGTCTAGTGTTTCCTACATTGCCCACACTTGCCACTAAGGTAGCTCGAGTTTTAACTCCGGAATATGACCTCCCTCGGTCTCTACGTGAATACCCAACTGAACCAGTTGGTCGTGGATCCATCCCTTTAAACTTCTTCGGTTGGGATTTAAATGTCCTGCCCATTGACCTCTTTCTTACATCTCGAGCTTCCATCTCCGCCCTTCTTTTTTCTCTACTCAGCTCTTCAGCCTTGCAGGCCCGATCAACTAATACCACAAATTCTTTTAACTCTAAAACCCCAACATGCAATCTGATATCTTCGTTTAGCCCTTCTTCAAATCTTTTACACATAATAGCCTCTGTAGGTACACATTCCTGGGCATATTTACTAAGCCGGACAAACTCCCGTTCATATTCTGCCACTGACATTTGGCCCTGTTTGAATTCGAGAAACTCCTTGCGTTTCTGATCAATAAACCGCTGGCTTATATATTTCTTTCTGAATTCCTCTTGGAAGAAGTCCCAGGTAACTCTTTCTTTTGGAACCACCGATATTAATGTTTTCCACCAACGGTATGCCGAATCCTTCAATAAAGACACAGCACATTTCAAACATTCCTCAGGAGTACAAGATAATTCATCAAACACCCGAATAGTATTTTCAAGCCAAAACTCGGCTTTTTCCGGATCATCATCAACATTAGCCTTGAAATCTTCAGCCCCATGCTTTCGAATTCTATCAACGGGTGGTTTACTTGATCTCACCAATTCAGCAATTCGTGGAGCTACAGGGACCGGTTGAGGAATAGGAGGGGGTGGAGGAGGTGGAACATTCGGATTTGCACGGACATATTCTGTATACCAATCACTCATCATCCGGAGGAAGGCTTCCCGAGCCTCATCCTGTCCATGTGTCTCATGTCTACTCTCTTCATGCGCGGTCCCTTGTGCGGGAGCCGGCGCGTTACTTTCAACATCATCTGCCACACTTTGGTCAGGGTCCATTTACTATATAAAACAAAATTTTAAATTGTCAAAAATCATCACACTATCACAATATATTTATGGCATGTATAGACTGACTTTCACACATATTTTATTGGTCCGAGAACTGACTAAACCGTAGCTCTGATACCACTAAAATGTAACACCCCTTACCCGCATTCCTGATCGGAACAGAGTATGAGGTATTACTAAATTTTTAAAAAATTTTCGACAGCATTTCTTCTTATTTTTGCTTAAACCTCCTGCAAGTTTTCAAACACAATTCAATATTCCAACCAAGTTCAGTTGTATAAACATACACAATTTAACCATTAATAAACACTACATTTTAAATCGAACCATAACATATATTTACATGGTGACGCCCCATTACATAAGTCGTCTATACATGCCATAATTTTCGGAATACTAGTAGCAAAATACCCAAACGTGGATGATAGTGTAGATGATTGTCTGACTCCGTCCCAATTCCGAGTTGATGGAAATCACTATAATCAAGGGAAAAATAAAAACGAGTAAGCATATAGCTTAGTAAGTAAACATATGACAAATAAATAAATTTCTCACATGACTACACCATATTATAAATTTATTCACAAGTAAATTTCATTGTTTGTGTAATTTCCAGCAAGCTGGTTTTCTGCATCATTACCACTAATTTATTTTTATCCGGAGCTACAGGGCTCCAAATTAAATTTCGTAAAATTTTCCTGAAACTAAACCTATATATCTTGCTATCATAAAATTTTCAGAATTTTTGGTCAAGCAAATTAGTATAGTTTATTCTTTAAATATTTCCCTTTTTCACTGCCCGACAGTCCTGACCTCCCCTTATAAAAATTCACATAACTCTTTGTAAAAGTTTCAAACAATGTTCTAGTTTGTTTCTATTAAAAATATACTCAAAAAGGAATCCAGGAATATAGATTTCAAGCCATAATTATTTTTTTAGAATTTTTGATTATTTTCCAAAGTTGGAACAGGGGATTTCGAAATCAATCCAGCCCTGTCTCAGTAAAATTCAAATATCTCCAAAAATACAACTCTTTTGCTTGCTCTATTTCTTTCATATGAAAATAGACTCATTCAGCTTCAATTTCATGTATTATTTAACCTCTAATTGATTTTTCACCATTTATGGTGATTTTTCATAGTTGCCCAACTGCTGCCATTCAAAACAGTTTTGCATTCAAATTGTCTCTTTTTGTATTTTTGATTTTCCTCCCATCTTATACATGGGTTGATTAAGTATCAAACCCAATATTCCTCCCATAAACTTGTCCACCACATATATGAATATTCACCTTCCCAATTTACTCGTTGAATACTCGGAATGTTAACCGTTATCGGTGGATTCCGCACTTAGCAACCACCAATGAATCGGGGAATCAGTACACAGCAACCCCTTGGGGGAATCAGCACTTAGCAACCCCCTTCACATTTCAGATGCAGTGGAATCAGCACTTAGCAACCACCAATGAATAGGTGAATCAACACTTAGCAACCCCTCGGGGGAATCAGCACTTAGCAACCCCCTTTCACATTTAAAATACGGTGGGATCAGCACTTAGCAACCACCAATGAATAAGGGAATCAGCACTTAGCAACCCCTCGGGAGAATCAGCACTTAGCAACCCCCTTTCACATTTAAAATACGATGGGATCAGCACTTAGAAACCACCGATGAATAGGGGAATCAGCACTTAGCAACCCCTCTATATTCAATATGCTCCGGCCTATTCCGAGTGTTCAACCAAAAACGTGTTTTGCAACACCGTACACCTTTCCCAATCCAACAACATTTTTAGAATCTTGCCAACCATTTATTCTATATTCAATTAAATCTCAACATATATTGAACAATATCCAAATAATGCATTAAATCACATGTTTACTTACCTCGGTGCAAAATATCGTAATTTTGTAATTTACTCCACTATCTTTTCTTTTCCTCGTTTGAGGTAGTTTTTACGTCTTTCTTGATCTATCATAGCAAAATTAATGTATTTAAGGTTCACATTTATTAAAATATTCCTCCACCCAAATTTTTGAAAAATTACAATTTTGCCCCCAAACTTTTGCATATTTACATTTTCATCCCTAAGCTCGGAAATTAAATTTCATCACTTATTCTTATGTTTTATGACATGCTGAGCATTTTTCCCTTCTATAGCAACATCCAATTCCCACTCTAACACACATTTATGAACATTAAGTATTTTTACCGATTATGTATATTTACCCGCTTTCGTTTAAAATCGCTTAGCAAAAGTTGTTTAACATAATTTCTAGCTTCATATTCCACCATAAAACAGCAAATTAAACACATTTCACCTATGGGTATTTTTCAAAATATGAACCCTAACACGAATTATTGATAGAATAAGCTAAATTAAGTTACCGGGACTCTAAAAACATAAAGAACATTAAAAACGAGGCTTGGAATCACTTACTATTGAGCTTGGAAGCTTAAAAACCCTAACTATGGCTTCCCCCTTGCTGATTTCATTCACCATGAAGAAGATGAGCACATTTTGCCATCTTTTTCCCTTTTTAATTCTTTTTATTACTAAATGACTAAAATGCCCCCATTTAAAAAAATCTATTTCACCCATTTCTTATGTCTATTTTTGTCCATCAATTAACTAATAGTCTAATTACCATATAAGGACCCCCAATTTATAATTTCATAACAATTAGACACTTCTAACATGTAGAACTCAACTTTTGCACTTTTTTCAATTTAGTCCTTTTGACTAAATTGAGTGCCCAAACATCGAAATTTTCGAACGAAATTTTTATGAAATTTTTCTGTAAAATTGTAGACCATGAAAATATAATAATAATCATATTTTCTCTCGTCGGATTTGTGGTCCCGAAACCACTATTCCGACTAGGCCCAGAATCGGGCTGTTACAATATTGACCATTAATTGTTATAACATCTTATAACTCAGGTCTGGTGACCGTACCGGGTGTAGGGTGTTATAGTATCATGGGTTTTTGCAAGAGAAAATGGAACTAGAGAAAGAAAGCTTCATAAATGTTAGTAATGGTGATATTTACTTCTCTAAGCTTGGTATTTAAGAATTCCTGTTTAAGAAAGATTCAAAATTTATATATTAAATTTTGGTTATTTACATGTATATGGAAAAATGTGATAATGATTTAAATGAGACTCCCAAGCTTGGTGATCTGCCGTAATTTGATATATTAAATTAGGCTCCCTAGTATGCTTAGAGAGTTTGTATCTGAGCAATTTATATGTTTTTATCATGTTTTTCTTAGTTTTAGTTTTTTGCACAAATAACTGATTAGTGTGCATTTTATGTTATTTTCAAACCCGAGATAACCAATTGGCATCCGAGGCATCCAATGAGGTTGGTGGATTATGAAAGGATCCCACTGTAGCCCAAATGGAGTGAGAACATCAGTGAGAAGGAAGGTATTGTGATCCAAGCATGAAAGTCGTGATACCCCTTATAGTGTTGAGATAAGGAAGCTCGAGCCACCAACAGTGGTATCGCGATATCGACCATAGGGTATCGCGATAACCAAGACTCCCAAGGACCCCCATTTCAAGATTGATGCTGATATCGTGATACTGGGGTCTAGGTATTGCGATATCACTATTGAGGGAGACAAAAACTAACTACAGGGGCAGTCAATGTCTAACATGTCCCCAACCAAAATTAGACGATTAGGAGCAATTTGCTTCATATTTTTGCATATGAACTCTGTTAAAATAGGCCAAAATGGTTGAGACAAATGACACACTTCACATTTTTAAGATTTTTCTCCTCATATTTTAAGGTTTAAGTTCTTGCTCATTTTTTGGTGTTTCTTGTAGTTAGTTAAGTTAGTTACTACTGTAGCTAGGATCTATTTGATTATCTACTCCTTCAAACTCTTTAGTGTTCTTGTTTACTTTTCTTGCTACCATTGTTGAATGTTATTCAACCTTGTCACATTTCCTCTGTTAAAAATCACTTCTTTAGTATTCTTGTTTATTTTTCTTGCTACCATTGTTGTTCTATCCAAGTTTTTCCAAGAAAGCTTGGGTTTTTTTTATTTGATTAGGGTTTAAGTTAATGTTACTTTCATTTAATTTCTTGTTGCTAATGGGTTTCAATACAAGCATGGGTGGCTAAATGTCTAAAGGTTGGTTGATGAAAATATTCGATAATTGATTTTTGGGTTTGGGGACAAAATTGTAAAACTGGACTAAATCAAATAGGCTTAAAATGTAATATTGATTCCCCTAAGGGAAAATCGAGATAAGTGAGACCAAAAGGAGATCTTATCAGGCATCAATTTGTTAAGTCTCGAGTTAGTTGGTGAGGTCGAGAGATAAACTGGACAAATTTGTCAAAATTGGTAAATTTGAGGCTAAGAGGTAAAATGGAACCAATTTAGGAGTAATAACAACATAGATCCCCAATTCAAAAATCAACCAACCATATGGAAATCAACCAACTACTCCCTATTATTGTATTTATTTATATTTGATAGTTGTTTAGTTTGTTTCCCCTACAATTTAGTCCTTTGCTAGATTTAGGTAATTAATTGGTATAATCAAATCTTGAATGGCTTGCCAAACTGTAGTCTTTAGTGAGTAGTTAATTAGACTCATTGATTTGTATGTCCTTAGTATAGGAATTTGCTTAACGACCGACTCCTTTGGGTTCGATCCTTGGAATACTTAAGTGTTCCATTGAACATTATAAATATTAGAACAAACCTGTCACACTTGTAGATACCGCTATTGTAACACCCCTCACCTGTCCCTATCACTGAAATTAGGTTATAGGATGCTACAACAGTTAATAAAATAGGAACATGCGGTTTTAAATAAAAAATTCTTTAAAAATTCATTTAATCTCATATATCATACAAATAATGCGTTACATACAAGATCGATATTAAATCGAGCATACAAGAGCTTTAAAATTGACCCGGAATCAAACAATGACTGATTTGAAACTTTTAACAAAAAAAGGGACAAAGTGCAAAATAGGGATCACATGGTGTGTGGCTATTCCATGTGACAAATTAAAATCGAGTAGCATTGGAGTCACACAGGTGTGCATCTAGGCCAGTTAACTCATTGTGGTTGTATGGGTCAAAGTGTAATAATTCAACAAAAATCACACGGCTATATGGCTAGGTCGTGTAACTAACTAAGACCGTGTGAAACTTATAGTTACCAAATCTACAGTACTCAACTGGGTGTGTGGCTAGCCCGCGTAATAGTTGAAAACCTTGTGATTTAAATGCATCTTATTTTTCGATAGCAAATGGCAATGTCACAATCCCGTGTGTGACACACGGCCGTATGATTAATCGTATGGCACAAAAATATGTCATTTAGGTGATTGAACCAAACAAAACCTTAAGGTAACTTTAAATTACATGTTGAAAACTTGAAACCTTGTTCAAAACACCTCAAAACCAAGCTAAAGCATGTCACATAACATCCTAATAGTGCCTAACCAATATGCCACATTGGTACCATCACAAACAAGTTATGAACATTCAAAACAGTCAACTAAATTTGATATCAAATTATCACATTCATAAGTTTCAATCATGCATTATAATCTATAGTACAAATACTCATATTTCCATAATAGACTTACCAATTCTCACTTTTAAACATGCCAAAACTTATCATAACACAAAACAAACTTAACCAAATTGGCCTCAAACCTAGCAACTAGCATCTAACATTCATGCCTTAGTATTTCATCCAAGCATCACCTATAATCAAACTCTTACTTGATTCAAGATTATGCACACATAAACTAGACATACATATAACATTCATGTCATCTAAGCATACCATATAAACTTTCATGACCAACATTACATATAAACCATTATAACAACTTTACAACATCATCACTTAAAACTCAAAACACTTGATCTTAACCAAGTTTATATACATTCCATATAACTAATTTTTAAAATGATTCAATGATCTACCGAGTCTAAAGCTTGATAGTGTGAGCTCTAAATATGATCTGATTGACTTTTTTCACAAAATGCCAACTATAAAAAACATACACGGAGATAGAGTAAGCTTTAAATAGGCTTAGCAAGTTCATAGGTAAACTATATGCAAACTTACCTTGAATCAATGATATGAAACTAAAAATTTTACATAATATTAACAACCTGACATAACAGTTAACAAGAAACAAGTGAGTTCATCATAATACCAAATCATAGAGTAATTCGATAATCAACATGTTATTCAGTTTAGCTCAAGCATATTGGTTAAAAATATACCATTATATCATTATTAATTTATACTCAAATTAAGATAGCCTGATGAACTATAGCAAATGTAAGTCGGATACTTGGGTACATACACCACACCGGAGAGCACCAAAGTGCTATAAAGGGGCACCTTAGTGCAAACAGGGTTATCGAAGTGCAAATCCTGTCCAAGTACGCAACTAACCTAATTGTCACTCCAATAGTATCGTAATTGTTTTCAAATTGGCAGTTATACAAAATTCAAAACATTTACATTGCCAAAAAAATTTCCACTTTCTGAACACGTAACGTAACCATTTCACATTCATTCAACATTCTACATGAACTATTGTCGCATGTGAATATACTAAGCAAATTGTGCAAGTGTACACGTCTGATCAAGTAATAAAGTGATAAGTGAGATCGTCTCCATAGGGATCCATTAGGTATAAATTGTTCAAGTTATTATAAATGAGTGTGTTTAATGTTATGGCAAAAACAATAATAAGAATGCAGAGATAATTAAGGAATATTAATGTGTGTAATATGTGAATTCTAACAAATAAATGAAAAAGTTATGGCAAGACAAGAGTAAGTATGCAATGGAAATTACGAGAATGATTACGTGAATAATATGTAAACAAGTAACAACTAAGAATGTGAAAATAAAGATGCTACAACAAAGGTTAAAGTATCTACGATGTTGAATTGTAAGGCTGGGATTACCAAGAATCTACCCTCATTAACCAATAATGCCTCGGCTAGTTCAGTCTTATTCTACTACTTGGAATAGTTCTACTATGGTCAGCATCTTTCAAGAGTTAGGCCTTGAGTTACCTCACCTAGGGCACTATATCTCTATAGGCTTTGAGTTTGGTTCCTACTACAGTTCTTCTATTTTCCGTACAAAACGTTGTTTTATGTCTAGAGTCTACTACGAGTATACTTTCGAAAACTCGCTCATATCATTCCATTTCGATCAAACAAACCTAACCTTGTTAGAATTAGATTAATTTTATAAACATGCCGCATATTCACCTATTTCTAAAGATTACATACACGCTATTCATAAATACCATTGAATGAAACTGTAAATTAAAACTAATCTAATTCGTAGCCAATAATGGAAATAAAAGTTTTATCAAGTGATCCCAACCTTATGAGATTTAACTCATGGGTTGGTGAATAGAATCCAGATTCAAAATAGTAATCAACATTGTTTCCTTAAATCAGGTTATAGAACATAAAATAAAAAATTAAAGCTATAACTCAGGAAGATAGTTTTCGCTTGTCCAGCCCACAAGATTAGCTACAAAATGTCTTCCGGTGACCAAGAGGAACTGCTTTCGTCTTCCCCTTTGTGTCTCTGTCCTTGTTGCAACTGCTACCCTCTATTTCTTTTAATGAATTTCTCCTTCATAAAATGACTCTCTAACTGTCTCCCCTCTTTTCAAATTTTATTTTTGGGGTTTATATCTCCTTCTTTTAGGGTAGACCCCTCATCCTATGATCTCATGATCTTTTCTCCCTTTTTTAGGCTAATTTTTCTGGTACACGTACATCAGGGCTGATAACGGTTAAGTGTTGACTGGGTCACTTCCTAGCATTGCCACGGTATTCATGTTGGCAAACTATCCAACGTTTTTCCACGACAAAGCATCACTTCTTTACTTCTTTTCCTCATTCTGCACCTATCACTTAACCAACAAATCCTTCTCGCAAACAATTAGAAGTAACATGTAATAACATTTAAGCACAGTCCAAACTTTTTAATGCAATTTCCTAAAAACACTGATGGAGAATCCTAAAATGCAACTAAACTTACCTAAGTACAAGCAATTAACCAAGTCTAAAGGCAAAAAATATAACTCTTTTCAAGAGTTATCACACCCTCAAGCCTGAGTTATTGCTTGTCCTCAAGCAAGATATGCATGAATGCATATATGCAAGAATTTTCCATCGCTCATAACCACCTTGAACTTCCAGTTTACTCAAAGAAAAATATAACATCAGTTCTCAGCAATATTCTTTCTCCAAGAACTTATTCAAGTGTCAGAGGTTTGCTCAACAAAGGTAATGCATAAAAGTTCAACCTAAAAACAAATTTTCCTAAGTGTTCATGTGCTTTCTGGCCATAGCAAGCATCTCCTAATTCACTTAGTTCATTTGTTACCTAAACTCAAGTTGCTATAAGCCTACTCAAAATGTATATATATATTTTCTAGTTTGTTTTTTCTTTCTTTCTTTTTTTCAAATTAATGTAGGGGATTTAGCATGTCACAAAATTCTTTGACTCAATAATCACAATGGAGCAAACACTAAATTACCGAGTACTCAATCATGTCATAATTTAAATAAAAATCACTCTTGAAGCTAAGGCTTTTAACTTAGAAGATGGATGGAGCAAACAACTACCTCATCAGCTACTCAGCATGTTACTATAGCGGAGTGCCCTTAATTTTTTTCCCTTTATTACACACTCTTACTTGAACTCACCTTTCTAGTCAGCAGCACGATGGAGCAAACAAAGTGGTGTTGACTCACTTGGCAATTCTAAGCATTGTAGTGTTTACTATCTTTTATTTATTTAAGTAATGTTGTGGCAATATGACTGAGTTTGGTTTCAAATGTCTCTAAGTTCATTAAAAGATATTGCTGTAGTCTAAAAATAATTGTAATACCCCGTACCCGAGACCGTTGCCAGAGTCGGACACGAGGGGTTCACAGACTAAATTCGCTTACTATCGCAGTCCATTTTAAAATTTTCCAGGCAGTTGGCTAACTGCGACACTGTCACCTTAAAAATCATATCTTGAGTTTCACAACTCGAAAATAAGTTTTGTAATTTTTCCCTGAAACTAGACTCATATGCCCATCTACATATTTTTTTCTAGAATTTTTGGTCAGGCCAATTAGTACAGTTTATTAGTCAAAGTCTCCCATGTTACAGGGATCGACTACACTGACCTTTGCGCATTACGACTTGGATATCTCCCTGCACAGGGCTTCAATACTGATGCCGTTTGTTTCTATAGAAACTAGACTCAGAGAGGAATCCAGACATATATGGCATGACTCCTAATTATCTCTGGTTAATTTATAATGAATTTCCAAAGTCGGAACAGGGAATCCAGAAACCGTTCTGGCCCTGTCTCACGAGAACCTGAATATCTCTTAACATACTGTCCATATGATCATTTCGTTACTTTCCTATGAAAATAGATTCATCAAGGTTCATTTACATAATTTATTCACTATTTAATTCCAATCCTACTGTTTTTAGTGATTTTCCAAATCTACATCACTGCTGCTGCCAGCATCTGCCTTTGAGGTAGACTTTACCTATTTCATAGTTTCCATGATTCAACTAACCCTTTTAGCATAAATAGCACAAATCATGATAGCGATCAACCATTCCATACCAAATGATTATAACATTATGCTCGAACATATATAAGCCATTTTCGCATGGCTATATACATTAACCAAAATATTCTTCCGCCACTAGTCTATTTTATACATGCCATAAGACAATCCGAAACATAGCAGTTCCAAACAGTGGATAGTGATAGTGTGACTAGTTGCTGACGATCCCCGAGCCTGTAGCTTCGCAATGAGATCTATAAAACAGAGGAAACAGAGTAAACGGAGTAAGCATTACAATGCTTAGTAAGTTTTAAGTAGTGTCAATAGATAACAATCAAATTATAACATAGTTGTTCGTATTTTTATTTTACTCTTCCTTCGGGCATACCATCCCTTTACCGAATCTGCACATCTCATCATATACAATAGGCAGACAAACTTTCACATAAAAGTGAGCTCATGTGACATAGATATATCGTACGATTTCACATCACCTCCCACACTGATCCGATGTCACATAATCATAGGAATAGTCTCATAGATTGCTCTCGTATGCTTCACATAACTACCTTATGATTTAGTGCAAATCAAGCCCACATATAAACTTGGAGTACATACCTGTTTAACCTTTCGCATTGAATATATTTATAAGCAATTCTTATTACGAAGTCTTACCCGGACATAATCTCCACACGAAGTTATCGGGTCTTACCCGGACAAAATCTCCACACGTAGTCATCAGGTCTTTAGAGCTCGGATATAGTACAAGCACGAAGCTTAAGGACATTAATCAGTGATAATATTCTCGCATAAAGCCTGCGGGGTTTTAACCCGGATATAGTACTGACACAAATGCCCTTCGGGACTTATCACATTTATACACTTTCACATCCATCACGTTGGCCACTCGGCCCTGTCACTTATATATACACTTCCACATTCATCACATCGGCCATTAGGCCTTATCACATATATACACTTTCACATTCATCACATCGGCCATTAGGCCCTATCACATATATACACTTTCACATTCATCACATCGGCCATTAGGCCTTATCACATATATATACACTTTCACATTCATCACATCGACCATTAGGCCCTATCACATATATATACACTTTCACATTCATCACATCGGCCATTAGGCCTTATCACATATATATACACTTTCACATTCATCACATCGGCCATTAGGCCTTATCTTTCACATTCATCACATCGGCCATTAGGCCTTATCACATATATATACACTTTCACATTCATCACATCGGCCATTAGGCCTTATCATCATTTCATATTCGAATACTCATAAACTTACAATATCACGATTTAGAATTCAAGTATGGGTTTAATCAGTAGCTTATGAGCAACTAAAACAAGTTTATCAAGGTTCACAACATAATCTCAAATTCAGCACAAGCTGTTTTTCCTGCGCAATAGTCACTAAATTATTTATAACTGGAGCTACAAAACTCCAAATCACTTTCCGTTAATTTTTCCTGAATATAGACTCGTATATCTTCCATCTATAAAATTTCCAGAATTTTATGTTTGGCCAATCAATACCAGATTTTTCTTAAAGTTTCCCCTGTTTCACTGTTTGACTAATCTGACCACTCTTCACTACGAATCAAATTTCTCATTTTACAGAATTCAAAATGTGTTGTATTTGATTTCATTTGAAACTAGACTCATTAAGGAGTCTAAGCATATAAATTTTATCTTATAAACATTTTTGTACAATTTATAATGATTTTCTAAAAACAGAACAGAGGATTACAGTGTCATTCTGCGCTGTCTCACACAACTCTAAGTATCTCATTATCGGAAATTCCTTTGCTTACACGGTTTCTTTCATAAGAAACTAGACTCATTAAGCTTTAATTTCATGTCTCATTCAGCCTCTAATTCAAATCCATAAATTTATGGTGATTTTCTAAAGTCACGTTACTGCTGCTGTCCTAAGCAGACTATTTCAAATTACCCTTGAATTCCCAAGCTCAAACACTTAAGAACTTACCATTTGAGCTTAGAACATATCATGGCCACATCATATCTTATTAAATCAACTCATCATGTCCCTTTATAATTGAATTTACTCAACGTTTAATCACTTAAAACTTACCTCGAAAGTTGCCGAACGATTACGACGGCTCTTCGATTACTTTTTTCCTTTCCCTTATCCAACTTGATCCTCTAGGCTCTTGAGCTAAATCAAACAATTTACTTCCCAAATTAAACATAGTCATACGACATCCATATACATTTTATACTAGCCGAAATGTACCATCAAGATATACTTTACTCAAATAATTTACCTTGGCCGATCATGTATAATGTTTTGTAGCTTAATAAATTTAACATACATTATGTATTCATAATATTTGTGCAGCCAATTATGCATGGTCATACACACACAATCAAAAATAAATACCAAATTTTCATATCCTTTATGCCCTAAGCCGAATACACTTGTCATGTTCACCTACATTTTTCAAGTACAACATTCTCATATTCGGCATTAGTATCAAGCATAATAGCCAATTCTTCCCACCATTTCCAAAACCAATTCATCAATGCAATCATACCATTACAAATCAACTTAAAATAACCATATCTAATAATCAAATACCTATAGCATTGCACATCTCTCACATAGCAAATACAACTAAATTCATTATTAATATATATATATATCTAAACACTTAACTACAAGATTTAATCACCATTATCAAATCATAAAACAACTTATAACCATCATCTATATTTACTTCCCATAAACCGAAATAACCATTTAATCAAGCCAAATCTCAAGACCATTCCATCACACAAATTATACCATAAATCATACTTACAATTTAAGTTAATGCATGACCGAAAATCACCATTATTAACATCGTTATCAAACTAAAACCAAAACACATCTATCATCCGTATACCAAACTTACCAAAACAAACTACTATGAGTTTCAAGCTTATTGACCGAATCTCAAACCTCAAAATTCTAAGTTTAATCTATGGGATAAGTAGAGTTTGAACTAATCATCTCAAACATGCATAGATTTTCAAGAATCATTCAATACATACCTCATTCTAGCCATCTTCTAAGCCAAAAATCAAAGCAACCAACTTTCTTCTCTCTCCCTTTAGGCTACGGCAATGGAGGAAAGGATGAACAACTTTGGTTTCTCCTCCCACTAATTATTATCTAACATCTTTCTTTTTCTTTTTTTTTTCTAGTACTTATTTCCTATTATAAAACCATGTAGTCATTATAATATTAATACAAAATGCATATGCTTTGTATCCCATACCCTCATGGCCGGCCACTTCCTCTAAAGTGGGGAATTTGACATGCAAACCCATCATTTCACAACATGCATTATTAGGCCACTTTACATTTGCCTAGCACATTTCCAAATTTTCTCACATAAGTCCTATTTAATAAAATTCACTTACAATTAACAAAATTCAAACATGCAATTTTCACACATGCATATATACATATAATAAGCATCAAATATGACAGCTAATTATTTTTATGACTCGGTTTAGCGGTCCCGAAACCACTTCCCGACTAGGGTCAATTTTGGGCTGTCACAATAATTGAGGCCAAGACATCTCATTTTTAGTGGGTAATCTTCAAGCAACCTAACCTAAGCTAAATTCGCCTAATCCACTGTCACATTTTTCTAGATTCATTGAATAATTAATCTCTTCATCGAACATCATAAGTAAAGATTGTACTCTGTATAGGCAAAATAGAACTTAGTAGTTAGGTGGCAGTGGCAAAACAAGTTTAACAAGACCAGAATGAGTTTTCATAGTAGATATATAATACAGCTTAAATGCACAGTACACCCCAAACCTAAGGGATGCATTATCCTCAATGCATGTACAAATATGTAATAGAAAAACAAATATATATATGTATAGAAAATGTCATGGCAAAAGAAATAAAATGCATGAGGTAGGGAAAAAAAATCCTGGCTTACACTGAAATATAACTACTTCATTCAGCCCTGCGAAAAGATTTACGTGCACTGTGTTTATAGCGCATTTTCCTTTTCAATGATTGGAGTGGCACATCCTCTTGTTCGTCATCGAATTTTGTGATTCATCAATAAACCGATTGATCTCATAATCATGTTTAGTCATGTTTTCAGTAAAGGGAGGTGGAATAGTTGTAGTGCTGTCCACTGGTGGTGCAGGTGTGGGATTTGCTTCTTCTCCTTCCTCATAATCAGTTGCAATACTGAATGATTCTATTTTCTCTATTTCTTCCTCTGGTTCTTTGGTTTCTTTCTCAACAATGGCAGGGTTTGTCTCAGCTGGCAGCGCTTCACCAACCTCTTCTGCTATAGTTGCCTGCAATTCCTTAGGGAAGTCAGGAAATGCAATCATTGGCTTGGTGAAATTCTTTTGAAGGGGCCTTTTCAAAGTAGTGTCCCTCATCTCCACATAGTCCAATAAAGAGCCATTTTATCCTGCACCTTTGCCAAATCTACAGCAAGCTGAAGTTGCTGAGTCTTAAAAATATTATTTTTTTCTACAACTTTTCCAATGAACTGAGCACTTGTTGCTCGAATAAACTGTTAGTCTTGGGGTTTGTTACAGTGGAAAATGTTACTGTAAAGGAAGTTGAGACTAACCCAAGAGGTTGTTGCCGTGGCAAATCCTCCGCAGAAATCTTTGCAACAATCAATTTTGTAATGGCCCTTTTATTTGAGATGACATCCTCATTGGCTTGGACTGAGACATTAACATGCTGGCAAAGCAACGTGATTAAATAAGGAAAGTTCAGAATCTCGATATTCTTTTGTGCGCATCGGTGTACTTCATTGAATATAATCTTACCCACATTAATTTTTCTACCCTGTATGTAGAATAGAGCAGTAACATCCGTTCCTCAGAAACTGTTGAGTTATGGGTAGAAGGGAGTAGGCGCATCTTAAGGAAGTGATACCAAACCCTGCACTTGGGCTTCAAAGATGCCCTTTCCACGGTGTAACAATCTTTCCTCGACACCGTCCATTTAGTTCTCATCACACATAGGTCTTGAAGAACCTGAGTTAACCTATCAGCAGTGACAGTTGCAGCAAAGTCGGTATACTCATCTTGGATATCAGAAAGACCATACTGAGCGTTAATTGTGTCCTCATCAAATAAGAACGAAACTCCTCGCACATATATAAAAGCAACAATTGGGGAAGTAAGGTGTGCATAAGACTCACGAATAATCTTGGTCAGCACATCCTCCAGATGCAAACAAAAAATTTGCCATCCATGTTGCTCGACGATAGAAGAAATGGGAGCTACTTTGACGTGGTAGATGAAGATAGGGAAATTGGTGTAATAGAGGAATGGACGGATTATTATGGGATTCAAGAGAGTTTTGCAGCAACATGTAAAAGGTATCTACTGGTCCTTCAAGGCGACACCATGTAAATGATATATAGGTCCTTCGGGGCGACACCGTGTAAATGATATATAGGTCCTTCAAGGTGACACCTCAAATAGGGTTTACTGATTCTTTAGAATCAAAAGTCCATGGGTACTTATAGCATGACCTAGTGGTGAATAGGTACTTAGTATGGCAAAGATGGAGTCTGCTAGGATAGTAAACAGGGAAGCCTGTCAGGGCACAAAAGGGAGGTTATTGTATGACTCGCACAGTGAATAGTTTGAAAAGATGATCATGGTGTGTTGAAAAATACAGGTAAGTGTGCATAAACAGTGGATCCACCAAAATGCAAAGATAGAAAGAACCAGTAGAAGCATTTAAACACGACGCATGTGAAAGGAAGGGGTATTTCCTTTAATTAAATTGTAATAAGTATTTGCCATTTAGAGTCAACCATAGTTGATGTAGAACCATCACTGGCAAATAGAAGAGTTGGGAGAACAAATGGACGGCTAGAACAAGTTATGGAGAAGAACTAATGTGGGTTTTGTGAATATAAATGGGGAAAATAGGGTGAAAATTAAATTTTGGTTTAATTGCCTTTTAAAAACTCATAATTTAGACCATTTTACAAATCAACCCTTATTTTAAATTAAAGATCTTTTCAACCTTATTTTCAAAATTTTTTTTAATTTTCTAAAAGCCATAGAGGAAAACAATTTCGATTACCATGCTTACGAAACTCCCAAGCACTATAAAGCTAAAATTCTTAAAATACCCCTAAAACTCCTATGCCTAATTTTGAGGTGTTACAGGGAAGCAAACTCGTGTAGTCTTATGAGTAATGGTTTGCCAGGATGGTAAGTTAGCTATTTATAGTCTTCTGCCTAAGGTGGATTACGGGAAAAGTAATCCAATCACATGTGACCCAGTATAGGGGAAATCAAAATAGGTCCGCCAGGATGGCGAGGTCTAATATAAGCAAACAAATTTGATGGGATATTAATGAATCCTCTCGGACTATAGTAGGAAAAGTGGAAAGATCACTAAGGAAATTAAGTCTTAATAACCTTTGGACAAAAGACAAGAGAGTGCTACCATAGAGGTACAATATGGTAGATGGGTGAACAACCAAGTAAGATAGAGGACAATGAATACCCTGTATGTGGGGTTTACAAAAGGAATGAAAGACGAGAAGTAATGATAGGACTCGTTGATATCACGATGTATCTGGATATGGTCGAGGGAGAGAGTTCGACCAGAGAAAGGTCTCATGGAGAGCTGAGTAGCTCGAAGGATCGGGTGGAGTCCACCACCTTGATAAAGAGCGCCCACCTTGAGTTAGCAGGGAGGTAATTTATATTGATTTTATTTTACATTTGTTACCCTTGTGTGATATGGCTAATTTATGGTGCTGCGAAGGAACTCACTAAGTTCGTTTGAACTTACAAGAGTTTGTATGATGTTCGTAGGATTTGCGAGGTTGATCGAGGACTTCGATGAGGGAGTAGCTAGACAGGGATAAGATCAATAATTATAGACGAATGGAGTTATGCATATAGGAAAGGAGTACTATTAGAGCTTTTCCCTAAAGTTTTTATGTTATGACTAGATAACGTCCTTAGGATTTGAGTAAATGATTAGTTAGCTTCTGAAAAGAGTTGTAAGAATTTCATTGCAATTAAATAGTCGGGGAAAAGACAAGAATTTAAGAGACTAAGTATTTAGTGGTTTAAGGCCTTAGGTTGTAAGAATTATTATTGATTTTTTAGTCTATTTTATAATAGTTTAAATAATAGAAATTACGATTAAGAGAACCTGGTCCACTATGAAGGTCCATACCTAGATTCGGTAGACGAGTCGGGCATGAGGTGTTACAGAAATGACCAATTTTGTTCGCGGACTTAAAATCTCAATCCATGATGACAAGCCTTGTGGACGATGTTAACAAACTTAGGCGTTACACTTCAAGGACACCAATCAAGCTCACAAACCTAGCCATGTTATGATTAGTCAACTTGCGGAGCATTTTTGGAAGGGATCCAAGCATTTTTGGTTCAATATGTCATCTTATCGATCGAAGGTCTGTTTCTCAGTTTCGCAATGCATTTTGAATCACTCAATTTTAAGTTCGGAAATGTAAATTATGACTATTTTAGTGAAGAATGCGCGAACAAAATTTTTGAATGAGATTATTACGGAAATTACGAGTTTCGGGCTCTTTATTTGAGTTTAAATCATATTGAGTTTGATTTTTAGGGTTAATTTTCATTATATGTGAGCCCAATATTGTATTCATTAAGTGTTATTATTTTATTATTTATTTATTTCGAATTTTGGATACTTTTTAAGTATTTTAAGTTATTTTGGAATTTTATGTCAACAAAAATGTTTAGTTTAAAATTACTTGTTGCTTAGATTAACTAGAGTTTCAGTATACTTGAGAGTTTTATTTAGATGTACTTAGATAATCTATATCTTTCTCTTCATTGTACGCAATTCAATCAATCCATTCATTATTCACTTTGAGATAATAAAATTCTCTTTTAGTTTTCTTTTAGAAGAGTTTTAATAATCTTTTCAATTTGGGGGGATCATTTTCAAGCTTTTTCTTGCCAAGCTATCTTTTTTGGAAGGAAAGTTAAGAGTCATTTGAAAGGGGTTGTGGATTTTTTTTGTTTCCAAGGCTCCTTAGGACTTCTACATGTCACGTTATGTTCTTATTTAATTGTTCTAATCTTTAATTTATTTAATTATTCTCTTTTTCTATCTTAATTATTTATTTTAAATGTTACTTTTTTAATTATTAGATCTGACTTGGATTTGTTTGAGTTTCAAGTTGTGTCAAAATTCAAGTTCCTTTCTAATTGTCTAGAGCCCTAAGTCAAATTCATGACTTGAAAAACTTATGGTCCTATTTTGCACCTCATCCCTATCAGTTTATTTTCTTGAAAATTTTTGAGATTTTTGTTGTGTGTTTTTCGGTGACATCTCCCATCCATATTGGTGGTCAGGGCACGTGAGAGATGTTATAGTTATTATTATTAATTAAAAACACTTTGATACTATTTGTTAATGGTACATGAAGGCCACTGAACCACAGCGAGGCAACAATGAGAGGAATAACAAAGTAGATGATAGATTTATGATCGGAAAAAGAGAAGGTAAAATACATATTTTAAAATTGTTTATAATTTTTTAATATTTTACTAATTTTTAATTTTTTTTATAAATTTTAATTTTTTTACTTTTTTTTTAGGTTTTATTTAAAGAGTTATTGTTAAGAAATATTGTAAAAGTATCAAAATGATATTTTTGTTATAGTTCAAAGGAAAAATTAGTTATTAACCCTTAAAATTAATGTACCACATCATCCCCTCATCGAAAATTGATGGATCAATTACTAAAACGAAATAACTCTATAACATTAGTGACTATTACGTAACTTTTGAATATTGGATGACTGAAACATAATTTTAAACAAAGTTTAGGAATTGTTGGTGTATTTTTCCATTGAATTTATTTTTTATTTTTACTCTTCAGTTTTTTTTGTTAGAGAATATGACAAAAAAAACCCCTTATAATTTAACAAAATTTTTAATATGGTACTTGTATTTTTAATTTGTCTGATTTGGCACCTCAACTTTTTCTTTATTTAACATTTTGAGATCGCAGCTTGACGACGTTAATTTTTGTCAAATTTTGACACATGGACCAACAAATGGATGCCATGTGGCATTGTGGGCTAAAGAAAAAAAATACTAAACAATCAAAATAGAAGGACGTAGATAAAATTTTATGTTTTCTTTTTTTCTTCTCCACTTTCAACATTTTTTTTATTTTTTTTCCTTTTCTCTTCCTCTCTTCTTCTTTGCTTTTTCTTCTCTTCCATGATGAACATGCCAACATCCACTAAATACTCTCTCTCATTAAAACCTTTTTTTTTTGGAAAATAAAACTCTTTTTCATTTTTTTTCTCTCTTGATTTCAGCAGTATATATTCATTCTCTCCAAGCTTGTTGTTGTTGATGATGTTGGAGAGTCAAGAGGAAGTTATTGCTTGTAAAGATCACTTGTAGATTATCAAAAGGAATGTAGCAAACGCCCAACACAACTGCCTCCTTTAAGATTAGTGATGGGTTCAAGCCCGACGACAACAACTTTTAGTGGAGCAAAAAATGGAAGGCAAGAAACAGTGATGATTGGAAGGGGTTTGGTCTAGAGGTGCTCATGGGCCGGGCAGCCCGGCCTGGCCCGATGGCCCGCCCGAAATATGGGAGGGTTTGGGTAAAAATATAGGCTCGAAATATGGGCTTGGGCAAAAAAACGAGGCCCGTTTAGAAAACGGGCCGGGCCTCGGGCACCACTTTTTCGGCCCGGGCCTGGCCCGGCCCGGCCCGATATAATAAATATATTTATTTTTTAATTTTAAAATATTTTTTACATACTTTTTTTAATTTTTTTAAATTTTAAAATATTTTTAAAATATTTTTTTAAATTTTTTTAATTTTAAAATATTTTTAAAATACTTTTTTAAATTTTTAAAAATTTTTAAAATAAAAATGGGCCGGGCCCGGGCTTATGATTTTTTTCCCGGGCCGGGCCTGGGCAAAATCTTAGGCCCATATTTCGGGCCAGGCCCGGGCCTAGGATCCGGGCCAGAATTTTTTATGGGCCCGGCCCGAACTCGGCCCGGCCCGGCCCATGAGCACCTCTAGTTTGGTCGTTTTGATGATAAATCATATTAAGGGTCCATATATGATAATGGATTTTAGTCTCTGCCTGAACCATTCAGGCTATTATAACATCTAAGAAGTGGGTTTATTTTCTGCCTAGAAATTCATATTTATTTTTTTCTCTCTTATAATTATTTGGTTACTTTGAATGTAATCCCCAAAGCTTTTACCATTGAGAAACAAGGAAAACGGCACAACATGTCTATGCAAAAAAAAATTGTCGAAATAAAAAAGAAAATAAAAGAAAAAGGTAAAATTATTTGCAAGTCCTTCTTTATGCCCATTTACCAATTTAGACTTGGCCCACCATGGCACGTGGCATCGTTTCATTAGCTCACATGTCAAAAATCGATAGAAATTAACGTCCCGGGATACCAAAAGGTTAGATGGAGAAAAAATTAAGGAACCAAATCGGACAAATTAAAAAAAACATGTACCACTTCGAAAGTTTTGCTAAGTACAAGAGGATTTTGTCATTATCCCCCCAACAAAAAACCTTCACTAACTTAAGTGGACTAAAACATTTTCCAAATTAAAAGACTACAAATTCAGCGTACAAATTCACTCGGGTGGTCAGTTTCTGACCCTACAGATTGAGCAGAGCATAAAATAAGAAATCGGGTTGGAATCCACCTACGGATCCAACCAAACGGTTCATTGTCGGATAACCTTATCCTTCTCTCCCGTTACTGAATCAACCGAAAAAAAAAGAAGAAGCAGCACGCTCTTCCATTTCTTAAGATCAATGAAAAAAACAATTCTTTGGATGATGAATTGGAGTTTAATTTCATGTTAATTTATTTATTCGGAGATAAAAACTTTCGTTACTTAAGAGATTAAGAACTCCTCCATTATTACAATGTGGATTGCAGCAACATCAACGTCGAGTTCAACCTTGTCTTTCTTTCAAATACAATGCTCTGATTCTAACCGTAAACGGGGTTTCGGTCCCAGAAAATCCAATCAAAAGGTAAACTTGCACACTCTTTTCCTTTTGTTTTAACTTCACTCTTCTTTAACTTGGACTGCCCTCTGAAAACTCAGGCTACATCAAAGGAGGAGAAGGGTTTTAACTTACAACAAAGGTATCTCAAAATTTGCTAGCTGATGGTCTGTGCTGTAAGATATGCTAAAGTTGTTGGTTTCTTTTTATTCTACTTTTGAAAATGCACAAAATGAACATCTTCATCTGTTTCCAATTTTTAGTATTGCAACTACACGTAAGCCTTGGGGGGGGTGCTAAGTGGTGCTTTCCATTTGATTAAGTTAGTGTTTTCTGTAGTCTTTATTATCAAAGTTCGTCTTCCTCTCCATCCATAACTGGTTTATGCTGGCCTTTTCATCACATGGACTTGCTTCTGTGGACGCCATCCCTTTACAATCTTTATGTAGCTTTACTATAACCACAAACTTCTAACTCGTAATAGACAGCTCATTTTTGTTTTACTTATTTTGGTTACATAAATGTGGTTTTTGTATGAATAAATTTGGTTTGGTTAAGACCCCTAATGGAATGTGCGTGAAGGCTTCCTTGTATTCATCCTTTCCCTTGACTATGTATCTATTCATATAGCGCGTTTTATGATCAAGGTTGATAGATCCCCCTCTAATTCTTGTTTTTCTCTTTTTTACTCATCTTCCTTAAGATATGTGGACATGAATAAACTGTATGAGACACTTGATCAAAAAAAAAAAAACTGTATGAGATTATTTTTTAGTTGTAAAAGTTTTGAAATATGCTGATCATTAATATGATTATTTTTCAGTTCATAGTAATAAATAATAAAATAACATTGCCTTGTGCAGGAAATTAGCTAGTAAGCAGTCCGGTCCTTCACCTGCTGGTAAGTAAGATATGTTTCTTTTCCAGCAAAAAAAGTTCATTTGACTTATTACTGATGTGGCAATACTTGATTACCAAGATTTCTAACAGCCCCCCTTTTGTAATCTGCTTTCTATTTCCATTTGGTTCTGAGTTGTTAGGTTTCCTGGTGGGTATTTTTTGTTTCTTTTTTTGTTGTCTAATTATCCCATGAATGGGGAAAATTTTAAATGAAAAAGGAATAATTTCTTCTTGTCTTGTTTTAAAGGGGTGTGTGAGGGATGGGGAGTTGGCAAATGGATTGGGGGATATATCCCCTGGAAGTGGGAGCTGTTGTAACTTTCTTCTCTAAGTGGAGGCATCTCAGGCTGTTAAGATATGCTTGATTTTAGGCTGTTAATTAGGATTTTAGCGATTATTTTCTTTATTTTGTATACTCTTAAAGTGTATAAATACCCTCTAAATTAGAGGGATAATGAAGCAGATTTTTCAGATTAATCTCTCTTTTTTTTTCTCTCATTCTTTCTCCCTTTTCTCTTCCACGGCAGCAGCCTCTCTCTCTCTCTCTTTCTTCTCTTCTCAAATTTGCAAATCTATTTTTTTGTCTTGTTGTTGAAACCTTTGCAACTACTTTTTTCTATAAAATATGCTTTATGATCTTAAAAGTTGAACACAGTATATCATAAGAGGAAACTGTCAGCCCTAGAAGCGATTCCTAAGTTTTTATGCCCCATTTACATAGGGTTGCCTTCAACCTAAATTGGCTTATTATTTCTTTTTCTATTTTGTTTTTGTTGTAATTTTATAATTCTTTCAGGTTATTCACTTAACTATTATTTTTCCTTGCAGCGGCACCTGGTTTAAGTGTTCAATTTGATGGAAAATCTAATAGCCGTTCCTTGGACATTGACTTTGAGGAAAGGCTGAAAGCAATTAGAAGGTACACGTGTTATATTTTTCTCATGGTTCACAATTGCTAGAAATATCTTCGCATTAAAATGTATTAAATTGTTACTGATCTTTATCAAATTACACACAGTAATTACTAATGTACCGCTTTCTGTTCATGTGCTTACTGTTATGTTCATGTTCTTCTTTCAAGACTCAATAATTTATATCATGTGCCAATTGTACATCATAACAAATATATAAGCTATACTACTTTAAGTTTTATATCAATTTATCATCTTTGATACTTGGATCCTCAATGCTGGTTGGTCTATCTGGTCACCTAAAGTTTGTGGATGCTGGTTAGATATTGAGAGATGATTGTATTCATCTTTGATCTTCCATATCTGGTATATAACTGTCTTGTAAAGTGATAAGTTTCTTTGGGAATTGTGATTGCAGTATAGTTCAATCATTATCCTTAATTTGTCTCTGTCAATATATATACATGGTATGGTGCTAGTTGTTTGGATAAGTTGTTCTTATATATTCATCATACTTTAGTTTCTTTGACAATAATCATTGTTTGTGCATGCTACTCAGGGCTGCACTTGAACAAAAGAAGGTAGAGGAACAAAAAGAATTTGGACCAATTGACTATGATGCACCTGTTGAATCAGAGAAGAAAACAATTGGTCTTGGCACTAATGTAGGAACATCATGATAATTTTTATTTTAAACCTTTTCCCATCTCGACCTACTGTTTTCTTTTCCTAACAGATTGGAGTAGGAATAGCTGTTGCGGTCTTTGGTCTAGTTTTTTCCCTTGGAGACTTCCTACCAGGAAGGTGCGTTTAGAGCATTAAATGTTTCTCTCTTCGTCTCAAATTATGAGATCAGTTGACCTGTCATATCATTTCTCAGTTTTGCTTTGCTTTTCCTTTATTCTACTATTGAGAGTGCTTAATTACACATGAACTCTTCTATGCAATACTAGTATGATTAAAGGAAAATTGAAAAAAGGAGTTTTTCATGGCTGAGCATACGTTTGTCATTTAGACCTATCTTGTTTTGTGGCATCTAGAAAATGCTAAAGAAAACTTCTCTTTCTCTATAGTATAATTTCTTTCTTGTCACTGAATTTGAGGATGTGATGCTCTATGCGGACAATTCTTTTCTTCAATAGAGTTTGAGCCTAAACTGACTAACATGTCATGTAGCTTTTACTAGAGTTATTTTCTTATTTTATTTTTTAATTTGGTTTTTAATGAAAATAGGAAATTGAGAAATAAGAAATTGTTAAAAGAGAATTTTTATTTTTTCACATCATAAGTTAACCTATTTATAAAACTAAGGGAAGTAGTTAAAAAGAATAAAATCCCTAAAAAATTCTACAAATCATTTTTCTCTTTATTGTAAATTTATGACTAATTTACAGCATTACAACACCACCTCAACCTGGAGCATAAATATTAATATTGCTGAAATTGTCATAAATATAATCAATTTGAGCTCCGTTTAAGGCTTGTGAATATATCTCTTAGCTGATATCCAGTTTTGAAATAGCCTATAGAGATGAAATTTTGTTAAATCTTTTCATGAACAAAAAGATAGCGTGTATTCTGCTTAGTTCTTTCATGATACACTAGACTGGAGGATATATGAAGAGCAGCTTGATTGTTAGACTACAAATTTGTCGGCAATGTATTTTTTGTGTGTTTATAGCTTTAATACAATAGACTTTGTAACACCCCGAACCCGAAACCGACATCGGAGTCGAACACGAGGTGTTAACTGGCTTTAACCTCTTACAAAATTTATTTTCCAGACACTGCCCAATCTGTGTACTAGTCGTTTTAAAAATCATATCTTGAGTTTCGTAACTCGAAAATCAGTTTCGTAATTTTTCCCAGAAACTAGACTCATGTGCCCATCTATGTATTTTTTTCTAGAATTTTTGGTTGGGCCAATTAGTACAGTTTATTAGTCAAAGTCCCCCAAGTTGCAGGGGTCGACTACACTGACCTTTGCCCAATACGACTTGGATATCTCCCTGCACGGGGCTTCAATACTGATGCCGTTTGTTTCTATGAAAACTAGACTCAGAGAGGAATCTGTACATATATGGTACGACCCCTAATTATCTCTGGTTAATTTATAATGAATTTCCAAAGTCGGAGCAGGGAATCCAGAAACCGTTCTGGCCCTGTCCCACAAAAATCTGATTATCTCTTAATATATTGCCCATATGACCTTTTCGTTACTTCCTCATGAAAACAGACTCATCGAGCTTCGATTACATAATTTATTCATCAATTAATTCCACTCCTACTATTTTTAATGATTTTTCAATCTCATGACACTGCTGCTGCCAGCATCTGTTACGAAAGTAACTAGGTCCATTTCATGCCTACCCTTGATCCAACTCAATCGAACATTCGTGCCATTTTCGCATGGCTTAAAGTTTACATGCCAAAATTCAAACACAACGTACTAGCTTATACATGCCAAAATGTTCTTCTAAGCCAACTAAGAAGAAAGTACCAAAACTTGCTATCCGGTGTGATGACTTCGATGATGGCCTGACCCCGCAAAAATAGATGAGTCCAAGCAACCTATAATGGGTGACAAGGAAACATCGAGTGAGTTTATAACTCAGTAAGTCATAAGCTATGCACTACCATCCATCAATAACATTATCACAAGAGAAAACAAAATGGAACGAGGCTAATTACTCCATCCATTCCGAACCATATCATAGTTCCTCCAACCTATCGATTCAATTTCATATCAATTCATGCATTCACATTCCATATACTCATCAATAGGACATTGAAGCATTTTCATAAATCAATTTATTTTCGTTACAATCAAACGACTAAACGGCCTTTCACCCATCCTACGATAAACTTTATGTACGTGACTTCAAGTATAGTTGTCACATAGGTTCAAACTTACCGAGCTCAACACCAAGTATAAGCATAGCACCTATTAACCACGTGCTCAAGACACTTACCCGACCCGCTGTCCGCGATCGACTCAATAGTGTCGCACACATAGTGTCCATAATGATTCACGAATGTATATTGAGCCCGCACACTCAGTGCTATACAATCAACTCGCACACTTAGTGCCACGTAATCAAATCGCACACTTAGTGCTACATAGTTAGACTCGCACACTTAGTGCCGCATGGTCATTTCGCACACTTAGTGCATCATATTCATTTCGCACACTTAGTGCAACATAGTCGAATCGCACACTTAGTGCTGTACAATTTAATCCCGCGCACTTAGCGCCAATCTCATGGTCATAAATGGTTATCCCGCACGTTTAGTGCCGAGATCAACAACTCAGTACATCTTACCTCTTTTCATTCATTCAACAATTTCATCATCACATACGTACATGCATATATATATGTATATTTATTCATTCCAATCAGCATCAATACATACACATTATGACCATTTGAAATAATACCCACTACATGCTTAATGACTTACCTTATGTTGGGTAAAATAATTCCGAGTCGGCTACTCGATGACCTTCGATTTCCCCTTGTTGGACGCCTCTCCTTTAGGTTCTTGAGCTTAAATAATACAAATAAGAGTATTCAATATTTAACCCAATAACATGAATTTATTTATCACATTCGGCAATCACACATCATTAAATTTTCAAACCAAGACGTCATTATATGACCACATATACACATATCCATATACTTAAGCTCAATAATTATAATGTAATATCATGTACCCACTTTAAGTATATTGCCGAATATACTTAATCATACATGCACCTAACCAAAACAATTTCCTAAAATCTTCATATCATTTATACACTAGGCCGATTGCTCTCACCAAGTTCACCTATATTCTTCAACAATTCCTTCATTGATCAAGCACATATTCGGCTAAGAAATGGCAATTTTTAGCAACCTTCGATTTAGTACTTAACTTTTACCACATATCAAATAACTCACTTCCTTACTCATGTGACCACGTATATTCGGTCATGCATACACACATAAAATCAATTTGAAGACTCTATCAATCCAACATACATTCGGCACCTTCATCCACCATTCTACCAAGCATGTAATATTCAAACACAACCAAACTCACATTCGGCCCTAGCTCATAACAAGGTAGCCGATTCTTCTTCTTCTTTTTTTTTTTTTATAGTTCAAACACTCCTCTATCATCATTCACCTAACTTTAACATGAAACAACAAAACTCACCATTTCTCATCCAAATAACATGAACAACAACCATTCCTTGAACACTTTCTCATGACCGATTGCTCATGTTATCAACAAGATTCAAGGTTTGAACATGGGCTATTTAAAACATGCATGCATCTCTAAGACAACATTAAACATACCTTGGTCTAAAGGACCACCTTGGCCGAATCTTGTTTCCCCTTCTTCCTCTAGTTAGAACAATTGCAAAAGAAAGAAAATATGAACACTCCTTCTTCCCTCCTTATTAAGCATTCAAACTCCCTCATTTTTCATGCCACAACATCAAACACTCTCCCTAGGCAAGCAATGGCCGAATCCCTCCCAAGTTCCTTTCTCCCCTTCTTTTTCTTGGTTTTTCGGCTAGGTGATGGCAAGTATGACACCCATTTTTTTTTGTTCCCTTTTCTATTATTAATCCCATCATTTGTTCACCAAAGAAACATTTTAAATTAGAATGAGTGGAGCATTATCACTCCTTGGCTGGCCACCATAAATTTTATGGGCAAATTGACATGCAAAACCATGCTTCCTCAACCTATTATTAATTGATCCTTATAATTCATCTATCATCTTTCCTAACTTCGTCAACTAGGTCCTTTTTGAATGAATTCACAATCCTAATGCTAATATTAAGCATTTAATTTCTCATGCATTCACTGTCACACAACAATTTATGCAATTAAAACACGAAAATAAATTTTTGGCTCGGTAATGTGGTCTCGAAACCACATTCCGACCAGGGTCTAATTTGGGTTGTCACAGACTTTGTCTTGGAGTTATCTTTAAATAACAAAGAATTTTATTCTAGTGTTGCCTAATGTTTGACTATTGGAGAAGACATGAATTGACTCGCAACACTAACGAAGTACTCAATATCAAGATTAGTTACTGCAAGATTGTTTTGTTTCTCAACTAACTCCTATACTTTCAGGATGTTTAAATAACTATCTTTCATAAGCTATAAATTGGGAACCATTAGTATGCTACACGTCCTCGACTTTCAAGTTTCAACTAACAAGTCTAGAGTATATTTCATTTGGGACAAGAGTTAGTAGCCATAACACTATCTAGAAGGGCAAAATATCAATTCTTGTTCTCTCTACCCCTTCCATTGAAAGCCTAGTCCCCGTTGACCCTTCGATCAAAAAAGTTTCACCGGGAACAGTGCATGTGGGCCACATGTGCCATGCAAAATTTGTCTCACTCGCCTTTGCGTGAGAGCACGTAGGCCTCCCTCCAGCTGTTGTTGTTCATAATTCTTCCCGTCATTTGTCTTACTACAATGGTGCTATCCTTGTATTGATTCAATCATGATCTCTATTTTTAATTAATTTTTGTTCTCCCTTGATATGGATCCTTCAAATTCTACCTGACCCTTCTTCTTGGTGCTTTTTAATCTCCTATTATTTTTATTGTCAAACTCTAGGACAATATTAATTAAGTTTCTTTGGCTGCTTTTGTCAGATTGTGGTTTATGGGGGAAAGGTTATAAAAACATTTTGGAAAAAGAAGTTACTGTTGTTGATGAAATTGGTAAAGTTCTTTGGTTAAACTTGATACCCAATTATGTAGCTTGTTGTGACATTCACTTGAACTTTGTTTTAGTCTTGCAAACTTGTTACAAAGTTTGGGCTAAGGCAAAAAACCTATATACTAATGATATTTTGTGTATCTATAAAGTCGTTTCAGATTTTGTCCATTTAGAACAAAATCAGCAAGACATGACTAGTTATTTGGGTCAAGTTGAATCATTGATGGATGAGCTTAATGTTCTTATGTCTCTTACCTGAGAATGTTGTGGATCAAAAGAAGTAGAGGGATAAATTCTTTATGGTTCTTTTCCTAATTGGATTGCGAACAGATTTAGCTTCGGTGAGATACGAGAATCTTACAAGCCCAACCATTCTTACTCTTGATGAGGTGACTACTTCACATTTCTAATCTTATCTTTGATAACAAAAATCTTTTTTCTACCCTTACCTCTTCTTTTGCTTCTTCTACTACGGTTACCTTAACTAATGGATCTCAAACATTGGTTGAAAGTGTTGAAAAAATATATTTCACCTCCCCTTACCTTTAATGTCAGTTTTAGATACTCTAGAATGCTCTTATAACTTGTTTTTCATTAGTAAACTTTCTAAGCAACTTAATTGGCAAGTCATTTTTGATTCTCACTCTTTTGTTATTTTTAACGATTATTTTTGTTTTACCTCTTTTATGGGTATTGATACCACAACATGCAGCGAGTTTTTAATGCTTGCAACTAATGCTTCAATCGGCTACTAATTCTTTCCAACAACCTCAAACAGCTAGAAATCAATTGGAGGTATAAAATATTGTCTTATAAGAAACAAGTTCAAAAGTTCAATGATAATCAAAGATTTCATTATTTTATTCATCTTTTACTTGATCCTATTTGTAAACATATAAACTATTACCTTTGAGAGATTTTCCTTGTTTGCTTATCATTTTCTCTAAAATTTATAGACTTGTAATGTTTATATGTTTACAAGTATTAGTGGTGGTATCTTACCACTTTAAAGTTTATATGTTTATATGTTTACAAATAGGCTTAAGTAAAATGTTAAGACTTGTAAAATTTAGACTTGTAAAATGTTATACCTTGTTCTTGAAAGTTATAAATTCTAAGTTAATGAATTGAGAAAATCCTTAGTTAAGAAAATGTTAAGTTAGTGGAAGTAGGCAATTGTGGTTGAACTATTAAAATAATTTTGTTGATTTTTAAGCTTTTATTTTGTCAATTTAATCACCAATTCATCCCCCTCTTTTGCTTATCGAGCTAATGTATTAGATGCTTAAACATTAGCCGATTGCGCTCTCTAAAGGGTAAACCCATTCTAAAATCCATAAAATATGTTGTGATTTATTTTGTTTGTCTGGACGGTAGAATGGTCGACATACCTTGTACATACAAGAAATATTCCCTTTACTTGAATATAGAAAATCCAAATAATCCAACAGTGCCCTAAGAAGTTTACATTGATTCATCAAAGCTATTACCTCACTTTCAATAGAGTTTTGAATATTCACATTTATTTCTAAGCCAAGCTTGTCCGATCTTATTAGTAGATGGATTATTCTTCAAGTCCCACGTTGCCACATGGGAGTGACCCTGGGGCGTAAAAATGGATCCTATCAACTTGTTTTGATCTAGGATAATAAACTCATAGGCTTTGTCTTACTTCATCATCGAGAACGAAAGAAGGCTTTCATCTCCAAGTTTAATTCAGACATAACTTGTTTCTTTTTGGGTGTGAAGCAGTGTCAAACCAAAATACCCAACAAGCATTAGCTCTCCTTGAAAAGGAGGTGATCCAGCCGCACCTTCCAGTATGGCTACCTTGTTACGACTTCACTCCATTCACTAGCTTTGCCTTCGGCATCCTCCTTGCGGTTAAGGTAAGGACTTTGGTCATGGCCTCCAACCTATATAATTGAAACCATTCAACTTGTGCTGAATATTCTAGGACATCATTGGAATCATTTCACTAATGGATATTTTTAGATTTATTCATCATATCTATTTCTTAATAACGCAAAGAAGAAAAAGAAATGAAAGTAAATAACAACAATCAATTATCGCCCAATTTGATTGCCAAAACTTGTAACCAAACAACATCCAAATAATAGCAAAAATAGCAAGAAGTTGTAACCAAACAACATTGGATAGTAGCAAAAACACTAAGGAACCCTCGACAACAACTCCAACCGAACTCCCAACCCCTAGAGATTGGTTGGAGTAGCAAGTCACACTAGAGGAAAATTCTGGTAAGTTGGGCACCTTCCAGAAGCCCCTATGATATGCCATATGATGAGGAAGGCAAAGTCTTCAGGTGGCATGTGAGCCCTTTGTACTGATGACTTGGATGTCTTTGGGAATTGACTAGTTGTTGGTTGTTGCGCTTCCCTGTGTCGGCGCTGACATTAAAAGTCACTTTAAATATCACACAAAAATACTCAAATGTTTTGGGTCTAACCTGATGATGAAACAATAACCCAAACTCGAAAATGAGCTAAAAAGCTCTGATATAACGTAGGAAAAGTAGGAAATTGAGAAAAGTTGTAATAGGAAACTTGTGTATTTTCATGTTAGTTTGTATTATACTAGTTACAAGTATTAAAATAAGAAAAGTAATTAAAGAGAATAAAATCCCTAAAAAATCTAAACAAATCATATTTCTAAGATTTAGCATATAAGCCTGCTATAAATTTTGGGGTATTTTAACCAAAATATTAGGTCCGAAAAATCGGTTTGGGAAAAAACTATATCCGTTTAAAATATGGGCTGGGCTTGGGCCAAAATAGTCAAGGTGAAAGCTTAGCTTGACCTATTTTCCAAGTTTGTAGTATATTATATTATATTATTTTATGTTTATATATTATATAATTTATAACACAAAAATTAGATAATTACTAATATATAATACTTTAATATAAACATTAAAAAATGTTTTTGTTCATATATAAAATTTCAATAAATGAAAAAAAATTATTAACTATTAAACTGTAAATAATATAAATAATATTCAAAATTTTAAAAATATTGATGGGTTAAAAATGGGATTGAGTTAGCTATTTACAAATATGGGTGGACTTAGGTAAAATTTTAGCCCCTATTTTGGGTTGGTCTAGTTTTGACAAGCATAAATTGCTTTAATATCATGTTTAAACTTAACCCGAACCCGAACCCGAACCAGCTTAGTCTAGCTCTTAAACACCTCTAATTTTAGCATAAGTTATAGTTAACTTACAACTTCACAAAAATATGATAAAGCCATGTGAAACACATGAATTATTTTTTAGTCTTTAACCATTTATTGTTTGAAATTGCCCCTTGCTAATTTGTTTTTTATTTGAGATACAGTCCTTATTTACAGCATTCTAGTTATTGTACGCATAAATTTATCCTTAATAAGCACTATACATTCACCCATATGTTTATTAGGTGCTGTACTATTGGGTTGAATCTAGCATGGTTATTAAGCCATTTTGCTTATGCCTTTTTTTGCACAAAATGCGGCTGTCAACTGTCATCAAGGAAAAAGGTACCTTTCAGAGGGAAGTTGATTTACCTGTGTGTAATGAAATTGTTTGAAGTTTTTTGTATGCCTATGTATTTGGAGTACATGTTATTTAAGCTTCAAATTCAAAATATTTAGTTATTTGTTTATTTTAATTTTTTTCTCTTTTGTTTTTGCTTAGTTATTACCATCAGTTTGTGTTGATGAATAATCGTATCTTGACATGACTCTCCAGTGTCAATCCACCTGAGGAAGCTGCAGTGATTGACAAGAAACTGTCACGAGAACAGAAAGCTATTCTTGAGGTACTGGTAGTGGAACATCGTTGTTAAATTTAGGAATTTCTTGCCTTTGATTTGAGAAATAGCTTGTTATGGCCTATCTTCTAGATAGTGCAATGTTTAAGATAGTTTAAAAGGCAATGATACATGCAAGCTTTCAAGCATTTTAACCCACTGCTTGTCGCTTTCTGCCTTTAAGCAATAGGAAGAAAAGCTGGCTTATTTAAGTGCCTTTAGAAGGGTATATACATTTATGATATTTACAGGGTTTCTTTGCTTCTATCTTTATTTGGGCTCAAAATTACTTAAGCTATTTTTATTTTGGGTATGTTTATTTGCGGAACACCATATCCATGGATGAATGCTCATTTTAGTTTTCTGTTGTTATTGTTTTTTTTTGTAAGTATTGGCTTAATGGTTCTTCTTAATTATTCTTTTTTTAAATTTATTTTCATTGATCCTCTAGTATGGGTGATCAGTTTCTTTTTGTTGCCTCTTGGATTTTGTATCATGGAAATATTTAACCCCTTGCTATTATGTACAACAGACTAGGCTGGCACAGTTTGAGGCAACACTAAGTACCTCTCCAGAAGATGAAACTGCACTTGAAGTAAGTTTGGGAATATTTTTGTGATTAATATTTGTTTAATATTATATGCTGCTATTCTTTGAATATTAAATTTCTTCTCAAATTCACTTCTCATTTTCAATTTCATTTTTATGTTTTTGTCTTCCTTGTCTTATTTAACTTTGGAAAGTTGAAGTTTTAAGTGCTATAATTTAAACCAAATAGGAAGTTGATGTAGAACAAGTAGGGAAAGAAGATTAAATCTAGTGGGAGAAACAAAAATATATAGATGCAATTAGGAAACCAAGGGAGAAAGAGATGAACTACGGGAGAAAATCCAAAATGAATCAGAGAGAATTACAATAACATCTTAAAATCTGAAATATCCACAATCCAATAACCTAATCAAAACTAAGTAACATAGTATTTGTAAATGAATTCATGAATTTAAAAAATTGAAGAAGATTTGGTTTGGGTGAAAAATTATAAATTTCATTCAATCCTAAAGTGCATTTTTTTTAAAAGCTGCACCTTTATATAAAAGGAAAGAAAAAAATCCATATAAATCAGCTATATATTTATAGCTATACAATATATTCTCTGACACTTTTGCTCAAGTTGGAGTATAGATATTAATCATGCTTAACTTGTTACAATATGATTAACTCGAGCTCCATTTAAAGCTTTGGTAAAGATATCTCCATTTGAAGATGAACTTTTGTTGAATCTCTTCATTAACAAAATGATAATCAACTTTGATGTGCTTATTTCGTTCATGAAATATAGTATTAGAATCTATGTAAAGAGCAGCTTGGTTATCGCACTATAACTCGGTTTGTAACAATGTCTTGAAGCCTAATTCACTTAATAGTTGATACAACCATACAACTTCAGATATAGATTTGTGCCATAGCTTTGTATTTTGACTCTGCACTTGATTAGAATACTACATTTTGTTTCCTACTTCTCTAAGAAATTAGATTTCGTCCCACAAAAATAAAATATTTAGTAGTAAATCTCTTATGCGTCTTAGATCCAGATCAATTTGCATTTAAAAAAAATTCAATATTAATGTGTTCATAAATTCTTATATGAAACTCTTATGTCCTTTAGATAGCTAAGAATGTGTTCTAACGTTGCCTAAATGTTTCACAATTGGTGAGGACATGAATTGACTTATAACAAAAATAAAATATGCAACCATTTAAGGTTATTCAACTTTCCAATTAACTTTCTATACATCTCAGGATCTTCAAATAAATCATTATCTTTCTTCATAAGTTTTAGATTAGACTCTATATGTCACAGGCCATAGTTTAAAGCCTGTGACCATTGCACAAAGAGTGTCTTATAGAGGTTAATCTATTAAATGGTGCTTATTTGACCCGCGTGAATTGACTCAATTCGAAAAACAAGTGACAAAGCCCATTTACTTGAAGTCTTGATTTTTTAATGAAACACTTATGAAAAATTAAGGTTACCTTAGTAAATATGAAAAGTAATCTTAAAAGATTATAAAAGATTATAATTTGATAAGATTTGGTTGTCTAATCTTTTGGTATATCCATTTTTTTCACTTTTAGCTAATAATACCTTAATTTCAAGTCAATTTTAAAGAAAACAGAAACTCTCCTAAACTGATTAAACAGATAATCAATATGTGGCAACAAATACTTCTTCTTAATGATCACCTTATTTAACTGTTGATAGTCAAATATACAATCGCAACATAATGTCTTTTTCTTATCAAACAACACCAGTTCTCTTTAAGGAGAGACACTTGATCGAATGAATTCTCAATCTAACAACTCTTGCAACTAGATCTTTAATTTCTTAAGCTCGGTCGAATTCATACAATATGGTGCAATGGACAGAGGAGTTGTTCCTAGAAAAACATCAATGTCTAATTCTACTTCTTGGTCCAGAGGTAAGCTAGGTGACTTATTTTCAATTAGACTAAGGATATGTTTAGGTTATTTATTAATATAAGCTGTCTTTTCGTATTACAATCCGAACACGTAACTACAGCTTAATATTATTAGTTAAACAGTAAATAATTATTAAGTAAAATATTTATTTTGATTTTCCTTTGCATATAAATCGTTAAGGATAATATATAATAGATATTAATGTAACTGATAGATATTTTATTAAATCAATTTATTTGAAAAATACAATTATATATAGATGAAAATACTACATTAATGACATTAGATTTCAGCACAAATTAGCATGGAAAGTAGCTCCTTGGTCTCAATTAGGCACCATTGACGCACCTCGCTAACGACATGCTGTCCCAATGGACTTAAAACAAGTACCTCTGTCCCAAACTAGTATTAGAACACTCCCTGAAATCATTAATCTACGAGTATATAAATGTGAAGAAACAAAATCAATTAATGCATGCATGGGAAAACCAAATTAAAAAAAGCATACTTGAGACCATGTTAGTGCAGCACGATCCTCATGACTCCGAACAACATAAGCCAGAGCAAGGTTCCTCACCTTAGAACCCAAAACAACCTCAGCAACTCTACTCTGCCCATGGTCAGCATTAGCTCCACCTTTGGTTGAATCTTCTCTAGCAACACCCCGGCCACATGTATAAGGAATTGACCACTACGACTGTGTTTGAGCAACTCTCGAATTAAGCGACTAGTCATGGAATAAATGCTTTGTTCAGCCACAGCCAGTTCAAGCTCTGACTCACCTCCAACACTTCCCTCCATGTTTCCTATCCACAGTGGTCACAAACTAGTATCATAATGCGGCAAACAGAGGCAACAAAATTAGCCATAGAAATTGATTGTTAGCGACCACTGTCAGACCTTTGAAATTGAGCAGTTGATCTCCTAGAACTTGAGGTATCATGAGCATTCTTAGCTTGCTTTGTTGCCGGATGACAACTAGCAGATCCTGATCCCCTCTTACCTAAGTTACAGACATTAGTGGAAACCTTCCTCTAAGATCCCACTACCTGCTCGACCATCTTAACCTTTTCGGCTAGGTTAGCAATCTCCCTGAGTCTATGTGCCATTTACTATATTTGGATCTCCTCCCTCAAACCTCGTAGAAATACTTCTTAACCCTGTGGGAATCATTTTGGAGAAACTCATGGTTGTAGTTAGCCACGAACCACTCCCCCTGAGCTAGCATCAAAAACTCCTTCCAGATAGAGTGTATTTCCTCTAAAACTCGGTTTTAAAGAAAACCCAAGTCAATCTATCTGTCGAGACCTTTTTCTCCATAGTTGATCCAAAACTCTCTCGGATTCCAACCAATACTCAACAACAAAGGGATCTACACCACGCAATCCCCGAAACAAAGCACTAAACTTTGTCAAAGACTGCAGGTTGAACAGGTAGGGCTACACCAGTGATTGCGCAGAACATTAACGATGGTCCGCCACATGGCCTCATTACAAGGAGCTTGTGACCCTCTAGCCACATCCATACCAACTCTGGGTGCGTTAGGGTGATTCTCATCACTTGCCTCCTCTTGAGGAGCTCGCGGTTCAAGAAGAGTTTGAGGTGCACGGTTCAAGTGCTCTAGGCCCTCGGCTGAAAATAGGGGTGTGCCAAATTCGGGTAAAACCGAAAAAATTAATAAATAAAATTATAATATATAAATAGGCCCACTATTCACCTAAACCCAATCCAAACCCAAGTATTCAACCCAACCTAATTACCCAACCCAATCATAAAAATTACAAATAATTTAATAAATAAAAATAAAATTCTAAAACTAAAACTAAAGTCTAAAAGTCTAAAAATAATTTAATTATGTAGTGATTCAATTCGGTTAATTCGGGTAATCCGGTTAATTCGGTTAATTCGGGTAATTCGGTTAATTTTTAACCAAAAGTAAAAAAAAAATATAATTTTCGGTTAATTCGGTCGGTTAACCGAATTAATCGAAAAAATTTCAGTTCGGTTAATTTTTTTTGAAAAAATTTCGTTTCGGTTAACGGTTAAAAATTTTGAAAGGTCGGTTAATTCGGTTAATATTATTTCGGGTCGGTTAACCGAATAAACACCCCTAGCTGAAAATCACGAGTCAAGACTATAATACCTCTGGGAATGTATTCTAGACTCACTCCAAATTAACCAACCATCATCATATCATTGCTTATCATAGATATCAAACACAATATAATCAAAACGTCATTTTTCACAAAACATTATAGCATACTATCAATACAACATAATCTTGTCTAAGCATGTTTTAATCCTAAACCATTCATACTCGTTAAATTTTTGCTTGGAATAGTCCAAAATCGATTAAACTAGAGCTTTGATACCAATAAATGTAACACCATACTCCCAAGCCAAAAGACGATTGGATGCTCGATTTCACATTAACTATCGAAGTAACCTCGAACAAAACAAAACCAAACATACAAACACACGCAACATTTAATTTTCATTTAAAAAAGGTATTATGAATATAATATAATTGTAGATCAAATGCACAACAAAAACGAGCTAAAAACAACATTCGAGACTCAAAATATTGAAAATAGAGGTTAAGTGTCGATACCTAGCCTTTGGTATCAATACCAATGATAGAATTTCAAATAGATAGTTACAAGGTCACATGTTTCGACACACAGACATGTATAATACCAATACATCATAGCAATGGTATCTATGCCTCTTATCTAGGTTTCAATACCTCATTCCAAGAAATTTTGTAGAAAAGTCATTCTAAACCACTAACCAATACCCTTAAGTACCTCTAAGTTCTAACCAATACCAAACATGTACCAAGGCATATCTAGCACATTTTACATACTAAATCAAGTCTAAAACTACCAAACGGATCAAAATGTGACCCGTAAGTAAAATTTATCATTTAACAACTACCACTCGACATGCAAATTAGATTCAAAATTCAACTACCAATCAAAACACATGTCCAACATACCAAATATGTCAAAATACACTAAATACAATACAAAAACTAACAATACATCAACGGTAAACCAAATAACACCATAAGGTCCTATTACATGCCCATAACAACTACTAAAGAAAGACCTTATTACAACAATAGATTTTAAGCAAACAAGCAACTCCAGAAACGCAGCTTGACTCCCTAGCGACCTTTTGAAACTTCTCGTATTATTTACACATGGTAACAAACCACATGCTGAGCCACAAAGCTTAGTGATGAATTAACATTTCCGAATATGTGGTATGTTAAACAACAATAATGGTGTAATCATTTGTTCAATTAATAACCAACAACATAAACTAAGTCGAAATACAAGTAACATTTAACAACATACAACACTGCACACAAATACCATCTTTCACAATAATGCCAAATCTATCGAAATATCTAAAATTTCATATAAAAAATCCGAATCACAAAGTATAACCTTATTTGCATCAATTTCATTTTATAACATACTGTTAAAGCCCATTAACCAAAATTAGACTCATAATTGGATACACGGATATCCAACCATTCTTTGACGAAGTAGTGCTTTTTAGGTACACCAAATATTGAATATCCGTTGTGTGTATAATATGACTTCCAACCAATTTCCCGAATAAAGTTGCACAAAGTGTCACAAAATTAAATCTCTTGGCACACAAAGCTATCTCAAAATCGTTTAACTTATTAACATATTTTGTACTCCAAGTTAACATAATTCAATATGGCAGCAGCATAGCAACACAAAGTCGACTACATTATCAAAAAATTTTCAACAATAAGTAACCAATTTCACTCATAATCACTAATGCATAAACGCATGCCACCAATTAACATTCATGATTGCACTTACAGCAGTAGAATTTAGCATAAAACAAAATAAAAATGCAAGCACAAATTGACAACTTCCATTACCCCTCGATCACCTTCTCCTTGCCCTTTGATTTCGAGCTTTCACCAACTTCTCTCGCTTCAGAATCAATATCCACAATATACTAAGGTCAGCAACATAATAAAATCAAAACACCTAAATTAAAATTCAATCATGCAATTCGTTCGTGTAGACATTTTCTTGCTTTTGATGCCCACTTTCGAGGAACTATCGGAAACCTATAGATTCATTATTAGGGACTCAAATCTATTCCGAAACCATTAAGAAACTCGTTGATCACTCATCCAAACCACACTTTCTCTTAAGCACTCATCAATGGCACTCAAGAACAAACTCTAATCATTCTCAGCATTCATTCATCTTCCTAGTCTCATTCTTAACCTCAATATAACATGGAAACATCAAAGAACTTAAGAAAACACTCATTTCTATCTGAACTGAAAATATAATAAAAATTGAAAAATAAAGTAAATTACCATGTAAAATTATAAGGTTAAAAAAAAATCATAGACTAGAGTTAGAAAATTATAGATTAAATAAAAAACTAATCAAAATCTCAAATATCTCTTAATAGCCAAATATTGCTAACAGTAGAAAAGATAAAAAAAAGAAACATGATTGTGAACTTAAAAGCTCTTCTAATTTTTGTTGGAAATGATGTTACCTTTCAAGAAAGTTTCTCTGCAATGAAAACCTCAAAGAAAATGAAAAAAAAAAAATTTGAAATGAAAATAGATGAAAAGGCTTTTTTCATGTTTTCTTGTAACCGTGCATCCCTCCAAAAACCATTAAACGTCCATTTGCTAATGGGTCCCTTGGGTAGTTTACAATTTAAAACCCCCATCTTTTAAAAAAATCAACATTTAGAAAATTATGATTTTGCTTAGTACTTTTGAGAACTTTACGATTTAATCCTAATTGCTCAATTACCTAATTAAACCTCTTGAAAACTCGACCACTAATTTTTATTATTCTATTCAACCCGATTTATTCTAAAAAATCTCTCAAATTGAACTCCCAGACCATCCAAAAAATCAGGTCATTACATTAGCAATAGAATTTTTAGAATTTGGTTTGCAAGTTGGCATGTCATATTTATGCAACAAATTGAGGGAGAGTGTTGGTAACTTATGCAAATTATTGCTGACAACTTATGCTTGACCAAACGACATGATCTTAGGAGTTACTAATTATTAGGGATTGAATTGATTATTATTAGGGATTTTTGGATTATGTACAATTTATTAATTTCCTCAAATAAACCTATATTGCTTGTATAAGTACTTATGTATTCTTTCATCTCATTACACAATTGAGAATAATTTCATCTTTCAATTTCTTCTCAATTTCAAAATGCTCGTTGAAATACTCTGATTTTATAGTAACTTTATTGATGTTCAGATCTAAACATATGTGCATATATATACTTATTATTAAGTAGACAAATAAATGCATCTCTACTTCAGCATCTATGAGCCTGTGACAATTTAAAATTTAAGATGGCCTGCAGGGAGCAGCAGTTACATTAACAGAATTAGGGGACTATGCACGTGCAACTTCTCTGCTTCAAGAGTTGGTGAAGGTTTGTTAATATTGGATGAATGGAACTTATGAGTTTTTAGTTTTATTACAATAAATCAACTAATGCTCTATTCTAAGTAATATTAATGTTCTATAGGTGAAAACAAGCGACCCTGAGGTTTTTCGTTTGCTTGGAGAAGTTAAATATGAACTTAAGGATTATGATGGCAGTGCTGCTGCATATAAACTTTCTGCTGCGGTAACTTTCTGTTGTTAAGGTTTTCCATTTGATTGTGACTTGATGCAATGCATGATAACCTTTAGGCACCGGTAGTTGTATGCAACTTTCTTTTGTAATGTTGGTCTAAGGGTGGTTGAGGTATCTTGTATTCACCTAAAAGTAAATGTTAAATTTTTCGTACTATCGTGCACAATATATTGCATAACACTTTTCCCACCCTTGTTTGGACATAAATAATCTTCTATTAGATTATTTCAAATATAATGTTCGGCGGCGAGGTGTGATTTCATGTACAAAATGGAAAACTTTTGTTAGGAGAGAGGGAAACTTTGCTAAAGCAGAACTACTTACCACCAAGGTAGCTTACCTAAAAGTAAATCTAAAATTTGTCATAATATCTTGTGTACACAATATATTGAATAACACTCCCCCCCTCCCATGTTTGCTTGCACATATAAATCATCTAGGGTTAGCGTGTTTCAAATATAATCACTCTTGAATTGGTTTATACATTTGCCAACTAATTATTAATTCTAGTTATCTTCTGCAATTCTTAGTCTTCAAGAGTTTCTCGTTAACTTTATTACATTCAAATTCAATGTAATTTGTTCATTCATGAAACATTGAATTGGCGCAACATGTATAATTGTGTTGTTATCATTTACGAGAATTATAGTGCATGAATGTTCAAATGAAGCTCCTCCATCTTTGTCTCTATTGTTTCAAATTTATATTTGAAAGCATTTTAAGGATAAAGATTGATGATCTTCAAGTCTTTGTAGTTCCTTAGCATGTTTTGGGATCCAACTCTAGTGTCTGAATTATTCAACTTGTGTCTGAATTATTCCTTTTTTTTTCTCTTAAACCTAAGTTGTATAATGCAAAATTTAGTTGACTTGTATAAAGCTTTGAATGACATTTACAACAATATTTTCTTTTACACTAGCTGATTGTCTCTTAATTTGTTAGTTAATGTATGTATAGCTATAAAAATATTTTTTATACAGTATTTAGCTGGTTTATAGGGATTATATTAAGGATTTTATTTTATTCTCTTTCCTTTTTTGTTATGTTGTATCATGTATAAATCTATATCTTAGGGTAAAATGAATTATACAGTTTTAACTCAAATTTTTTTCTTCCTTTACCAAATTTCATTTTCATGGTATTAGAGTTACTTGGTTTAAATGTTTGAGTTTGTGTTTCACTTCTTTAAAATGAAAAATGTTTGGATATTTTCGTGGATCACTTGTATCTCCTCTTTGCTCGATCCACTGTTTTTAAAGACCTGGAGGTTTGTGATCTAAAGTCTTGTGCCTTTCATGTGCCGACAAGTGGGGGGGTCTACGCGACATCATCTTACTGTTGTTTTCTCTTTCGATGTCGACTCATGGTTTTTAACCAAGCTTGATGCTTGAGTGTTCAATTGGAGGTGGTGGTCAGGGTGTTTTGGTGTGTTTTTGGGGTTTCGTCACTGTTAGTTACTGTTTGCTTGCTGCCTTGTGAGGTTGGGTATTTTATTTGAGCATGATTATTGTTGTTCACTTGTTTTGGAGGCTAGGTGTTTAATGGTTTTTCTGGATTAGTAAGTTTTTGCAGTTGCATTTTTCTGAGATTCTTGGGTAATTTGCTATTTTTTGGGATTATGAATTTTACTTATGGTTTCCTAAACCACAAAGTACAATGATTGATTTGAAAGTTACTATAAGTGAGATGATTTTGGTTATGTTTAAGATTGTAGAGCATAAACTGAATGGATCCAACTATTTAGACTAGAAAAAGATTGTCATGATTTATTTAAGGAGTATCATTGAATAGTTCAAAGGCTTAGATGAAAACTTTCAAATAACTCAATTATCATTTTGTAACTTTTTAAAGTCGAGTGACCAAAACGTCAACTTACTAATAGCTTAGTGACCTTAGGTATAGTTTATTTTTTATTTTATTCTCTTCCTTTTTTTGTTAGGTTATAACATGTATGCATATGTATCTCAAGGCAGAAAGGAATATACAGTTTTTCACTCAAATAATTCTGTTGTTCTTCATCCTTTACTAGATTTCGTTTACATAATTAAATAAAATTTGTTTGTACTCTCCATAAATACTCTTTTCTTGCATTATAGGTATCCAAAGATGTCGATTTTGAGGTTTTACGTGGCTACACAAATGCATTGCTTGCTGCTAAAAGGCCTGCTGAGGTTAGTATCTGTCTAAGATTCTGAAATTTGTTGGTCTTCTGGTTATCATCCCCATTTTAGCATCCCAAGTAAAATAATATTCAGGTTATAAAATGATAGCTGATCACAGCCTAATTTTTTTTTGTTTGGTTTCAGCACTGTAAACTGATTCAAAAGTTGAATTATAAGGTTACTTTCCTATTTTTGTTTATTACCTGCAAGAGTCTATCATAACAGATCCCATTAAATTACACGGCATATAGTCTGATCTTGTTGAATAAGAGACCACATAGTTTCTTTTGTACTAGCTATCAATGTCTTTCTCTCATCATAGCTTTTCCTTCTGTGGGTTTATCATTTTTTCCCCTAGTTTTAAACATTTGGGTATTCTTGTTTATGGATTATTTTGGGTTACCAGTATTTATGCTTTATCAAGGATAAAGTAACATATAGCTCCTAAACAACTTCTTAACTTGATTCTTGAATTTTTTTTATTTATATTTTAGAACTTGACAACTTTTTACATTTTTTAGTTCTTGTGATAACGTGACACTTTGATATTGTGCTACATTATCAACTAAAATATTATATTTTTAATAAAAAGTTTTAGGCGATGATGTGACACAATGTCAAAGTGCCACATCATTATAGGGACCAACATTGAAAAACGTTGCTAAGTCCTAAGATTAAAGTGAACAAAAAAGAAATTCAGAGATTAAGGAAAATTTACCTTGTTTAATGACTAAATGTTATTTTATCCATTGTTATTATTAACATACTTCGGAATATATGTGCATAATTTCTCTTTGCTTTCCTATTGTCTCTCTTTTCTCTTCTGCTGTCCTTGTTTTTTTTTCTCTATCATTCATTTCCTTTTTTCTTCTCTCCCTAGTAGTCTGCTTTTCTTCGTATGATACATCTTATGCTCTTTGAAACATGTTTTTTTTAGTTTGGCATTTAATGTTGGAGTCATCTTTGACTCAATGCATCTAATGAGCAATTTAGTGCTGTGGAGGAATTTTAGTTAAAGTATACTAAGGGTCGTATATTAGTGAAATTTCATTTTAATCCCTTAAATAAAAAATGCTACAAACTAATTTGTGTTAAGAAATGGTGCAAATGAGAAAATTTTAATGAATTACAAATTTATCATATTATTCTTATAACATGGAATGTTGATGTTGACTTTTTGATAGCACGAATCATATCTTTATATGATATGTTAACAAATATTTAAAAATTGAAATATATAAAAAATTCAAACCCCCAAAATCTATAAAAAATAATAAAAAGGGAGAAAAATAGTAAAGTGCACTAAAAAATTTCTAAAAAATCTAATAATATATATTATATAAAGTTTAATATATATAATTGGGAGGAATATATAAATTTAAAAAGTACAAGGAATTCAAAAAATTGATAAAATTTTCCAAAAATATGAAAAAAAAATAGAACTCTAAAACTTCAAAAAAATCATCCCCCCTCTCCAAAACAAAAGAAATGGGTTGGAAATGAAATCAAAATATTAAAAATATAATTATATTCCCTATTTGTTTTGATCCATCTGGCCTAAACATTCAATGAAAAATGAAACCCAAAGATCAGATATTTTCTAAAAATATTTTACTAGCCTACTTTGGTAAAGCACGCGAATTTGCATGGCCGTATTTTTGAAGGTAAGAGACTAAAAGAAACTCATCTTCATCTGTAAAATAAAAGAAGAAAAAAACCTGTATTAATATATATATATTCAATGCTTTGAATTTTTGAATTTTTAAAAAATCTTTTGGGGGGCCAATTGTTATCTATATTTTGAGTTTTTGTTTTGAATTTTTAAGAATTGTATTTTTTTTTATTTTTTGCCAATTTTTAGAATTTATACATATTATATATATTAAGGTTTTTTAATAAATATATGTGTATATATATTAAGTTTTAAATATATGCAAACATGACATATAAGACAAAATAGTTTATGACATAAAAAAGTGATAACATGTACGCATCACCCATTTAACAACAAAATCTATAAGGGCATTATAAAATTTCTTCATTTGCGTGGTTTTTAGTAGAGGAATTAAAATAAGTTTTTGCTATAATATTTAGAAGTATATTGTTACCAGGAATTTTGTTACTACTTAGGTTCCCTAGGTAGATTAATGTTTAGAGTGCTACAAACTGCTTTGCTCTTCCTCATGTGATGTGTCTCATGTGCTTCACAACAAAATGTTTGACTTCATGATGTTTATGTTAAATTTTTTTTAACTCTCTTTTGCAATGCATCGAATAAGCCATTTTGTGCTGTAGAGAAACTTGATTACTTTTTAAATTCTATAATAGATGGTTTCTCAGTATAGAGGACTAAGTTTGTGTACACTGCAATTTTTGTTTTCCTTTCTTTTTGGTCTGGATGGAATTTAAAAGTCAAGAAACTAGTATTCTGGAAAGTAACTTGCATATCAAATTATTATGCTGCAATATTGAAATACAGTTTCCTACCAAACTTCTAAATGCAGGCAGTTCAGTTCCTTCTGTCTTGTCGTGAACGCCTGAATATGGAAAGATCAACTGGGCCTGATCCCATGGCTGAAAGCAGTAAAATGGAAACAGAACCACAGAATCTGGATCGTATTCAGGTCAGTTGGCCTCTTCATTATCAATTGCATATCAAGCAAAGCAAAATGAGTGTTTTTTCTTGAAGTTTTTACAACCAAAATGAAGATAAATAAATATACTATTTAATTTATTAGTTAGTGGACTAAAGGAGAAATGGTCAAGTACCATTTGACTAAATCATGTTCTATTACCTAGGTTTTCTAGATTTAAGGAAATATCTTTTCAACTCATTCCACTTTTGGGCTTATGTACCCAGCTAAAGGAATTGTTTGGAACTGGACTTTACAATTGCTTGGCTGTTGGAGATGCTGCCAATTTTTTAATGGAATACTGCTTTCAACATAACAATCTTGCTCGCTAAAGATTTTCCATCTTACACGTGATGGTTTAACAAAATGGCAAAAAACTTGTGTTACAACAAGAAACATGGCATTTTTCATAAAATGTCCTTGTTGCGGATGTCAGTAGTTGTTAAGTAGGACTCTTTGAAGAAGTTGTTAGGTAGGACTCTTGGAATAAAGGAAGTTGTTCTAGGACTCTTAAAATAAAATAGTCTGGTAGGACTTTATTTAGTTTGATATACTTTAATTTTTGTAATCTCTGTTTAAAGGGAAATTGAATAAAACAAAGGCAAGTGGAATTTTACCAAAACCCTAAAAGATTTGGGCCTCTCTCAAATGAGTCCTAAGGGTTTAGTCTCCTCTTGATGAACTAAGCTATCAATTACAATAGGTCGTTTTAGGAACCGAGGTAAAGGGAAGACAATTGATTTCGATCTCCTTGTTAATTACTTAATGACATGATCCTATTCATGTATTGGTAACAATTTGGCATTATATCCAATGATCTTTTGCAATGTCAGAACAGTGGTCAATAGAGTGGCAAGCAAAAATACGCAAGGAGCTTGAGCATATGTGAACAAAGATAGAATAGATGCTTGATTGTATGGTAGCATTTTCATGAAATTATTGTAGAAAACAAAACCCAAGTGTTCGACCAAATGCATGAAGTAATGGATAAAATATTGTTCGTATACAGGTTGGTAACTTTATGATAGATATGAAGGTAGACCCTTTAATTGAAGAAAACAAAACCATTGCAAACTCTGTTGATCAACCTTCTCTATCCTATATATCAAACCCTCCTAAGCCCATATCGACAAAAACCATGGCAATCACTACCAACTTCACTCCTTTGTCTTATTCATTAACTCTTTTTAAACTCATATCCACAACCCGTCCTTTTCATTAAACTCTACCCAAAAGACCTCCAACTTTATATATGAAAAGTATACCCTGTTGTTGGTCACTTTATTCCTACAAATGTGAGTTTTTTCATTAAGAAAGAGTCAATTTGATTGTTGTTTTGTTTAAGCTTGTGAGTAAGCATACTAGAAACTCTTATCCTTGGAGAAATAATAGAAGTAGCATTCCATTCATGACTATTCATTTGGATGTTTGGGGACCTACTAGACATTTATTCACCAAAGGATTGAGCAACAAGACTTATCATTATTTGGTTTGTAAGTTGAACATTTGTGATATCTGTACATCAAACTAAGGGGGATTGTTGACAGCTTATGATAGTCCAAAACTGATTTTATGGGGTTAGATTATTAATAATGACTAATTTTTAGGATTTTACAATTTCGTTGTTTCCTTAGACTTGTGAAATACTTGTAAATTTCTAATTTTTTATACAAGTAAAAAGTTCAATTCTTTTCTAATTCTCTTTTTCGTTGACTTCTGATTTTAACAAAAGCTTAGTTTGGTCATTTTCTAAGGGCTAGTTTACCATTGTTTTTGAGAAATACTTTTAAAAAGTACAACGAAAAAGTGATTTTGGGAAATATTTTTAAAAAGTTTGGTTTAAGATTTAAGTGTTTAGTATTACTGTCAAAAAATACTTTTGAGAAATAAAATATTCATTTTAGATATTATGTTATAAAGTAACAAATATGCATTTAAATAATGTTCAAATTAGTTAATATTATGATATTCTAGTAAGAATATAAAAAATAATTTATTATAATTTGTTGTTAATATTTTAATATATGAAATATAAATTTTAAATATATTTTTAAGCAATTAATATTTAATTATTTATAAAATTTAATTCGAATATATAAACTATATTTTAAATATTAAAATATAACCAATAAAAATTTAAATATATAATATTATATATTTAAAATAAATTTCAATAGGAAAGTAATTACATATCCAATATAAATATAATATAAAATACTTTATAAGGGTTAAAATTGTCTTTTATTCTAAAAAGTGTTTTTGCCAAAAGCAGAAGCTAAAAAAAAATTACTTTTGCTTTTGGGTTCAAAAGCACTTCGGATTCCAAAAGTTGTCTATTTAGTATTGTCTATAGTTTCAAAAGTGCTTTTGACCCCAAAAGTAATTTTGAGAAGCAATGCTGAACAAAGCCTAAAATTGTTACAACTAGTGAGAAGTATGACCACTACAGGTTTTGATTCTTGGTAATAAGAATGAATAATGATGTGATAGTGGTCACTTTATCTAATAAAACGGCCTTTGGTTCAACTACAATGATGATTGGTGGATATGCAAGCATCATACTAATGCTAATCACTCTCAAGGAAGTTATCTTTTGTGGAAAATACTCTATTTATTGAATATATTTTGTAAATATCTTGTTCTTGAAATTTAGGGATTAGATCATTGATTTTTAGGTAGATTTTATTTCCTTCCATTTATCTATTGCACTCTTAGTCTATAAAATAGATGTGTAACTATGGGAATATATATAAGACAGCTTGTTTGTTTTTCTTCTTCCATAAGTTTTTCTCTTGCGCCAATAAGAACCTTTTTTGTGGCCTTCATTGTTGCAACTTTTTTTTTTGGCAATCATCTTTCATTCACAACCATTTTTTTTCTTGACAGCAAACCAGTCCTTCTCAAATAGTTTTTTGAAGACCTTCGTTGTCTACCATTATGTTGGGAAATTCTTTTGCCACCTTTGCACCAACCCAACTTGTAGACAAACAAATTTCTCGCCTTACTAGTGAACTCCAGAATATACAAGCAGCCTAACGACTCAATGTTTGAAATTATCTAAAGTTGTCTCAACTAGTTCGAACCTTTTGAAGGGTAAAGGCAAGTTGAGTCATTTGATGGGTTCTAGTCCTTAACATGATGAAACTGGTTTCGCAGCTTAGGATGAGGAAGTTTCCATGATTATTTTTTGGATTGTGCAATTCAATGACGTCTGAAATGACTGACACACGTATGTTTTTCCCAATTGCAAATGGCATATGGGATGATCTAAATCTGATGTATTCTAAGGGTCAGTTTTTCATTGCTTTTGAAAAGTGTTATGAAAAAGTGCTTTTGAGAAGTAAAGTTTGGTTTAAAATTTGAGTGTTTAGCATTGCTGTCAAAAAGTGCTTTTGAGAAATAAAATGTCCATTTTAGACATGTTATTATCAAGTAACAAATATGCATTTAAATAATATTTAAATTAGTTAATATTATTATATTTTAGTAATAATATAAAAAAATTATTGTAACTTGTTAATATTTTTATATATAAAATATAAATTGTAAATATTTTTAAGCAATAAATATTAATTATTTATAAAATTTAATTAGAATATATAAACTATATTTTAAATATTTAAATATTTGTAATTACTATTTTAAAAAATATTTTTTATTTTTAATTAATGATTTTACACAATTGTAATTAAACACTAAGAAAAAAAAAAGAAAAATACTATGTTATTGGAGGGGTGAAAAAGTAATTAAGCACTAAAAGTGCTTTTGATAGAGGAAAAGCTAAAATTTTTAGTTTCTCCTTTTCAGCTCCTTTTCAGAAGTGCTTTTAAAAAGCTAAAAATTTCAGCCAAAAGCAGTTTGTTTTTTACAGCTTTTCTTTCAAAAGTACTTTTGGAGTCAGAAGTGTTTTTTTTAAGCAATGACAGTCCTAAGGCTCATGAAGCGGCTTTAATCTATGAAATCAGACAGTCCTAAGGCTCATGAAGCGGCTTTAATCTATGAAATCAAGACAGGAACCTCAAGCATGACTTAGGGTAGTAAAATAGTCTTGAGTAATCTTGAAAGGTTCAACAATGCTGAGATTGAAAAACTACGAACCTTCCTAGGTAATCTTGAGTAGTCTTCACCAAGTACTTGTCCATTGGCTTTTTCATGCAACAATTGTTTGGTTTCCATGTTTCTGTTAATTCATACGACTTTAGGCATTTTATTTGTTTTAAATTTGCCTAAGTCAGTCTAGCTCTCCTAAAGTGAAAATTTTTGCTAAAAATTCTTTAAGGCCTTAGAAAATAAAGCGGAAGTAACTTGAAGAGAAAAGACCAACGAAAAAACAGAAAGACACAAAAAACCAACACTCACAAGGTGATTGAATAAATGCTCTTAAAGTATTCTATTACTCAAATGAGGGGAGAAACTTCTATTTATAGTTCAACTCTCTCAAATCCAATGGTATAGTTTAATTTACATTGACAGTTGAGACTGAAGCTAATTTAAAGGATACAAAATTAAATATTATAAGATCATAAATCTTCTAAGATTAGTTTTCATATTTACCAATGTAGTCTTAATTTACCTTAAATGCTTCACTAGGCCACTAATGCTTAAAGTGAATGGATTTCTTCACATGTTTCACGAATCGAGCTAGTTTAAGTGGGTCGAAAAAATTAGATTTAATTAATTAACCTCCATAAGATTGTTTATGCACATTCGCATGGGTTTTGATCCATGATTTGTGACAATTCTCGCGACGCCCTTGTCACATCCTTGAAATAACATTAGTTTGACTCATCTTGAAGCTTTCTCGATGCTTTGGTCGATTCTTGAGTAGTTTACCCCTCAGAACATGTCTCGGCTTTCGTCGAATTGTTCCTCTCCTTGGTAAATCTTGTTTGCAAGAGCTCACTGCTCTTACTTGCTCACATTGTGACTTACCTCGATTGGGATTCCCCTTTATTCTTACAAATAAGCTTATTGAAATTTGGGTTAACTTTGAGTTTTTCGCCAACTTTGATTTTTCTCGACTTAGTCTCTTTAGAATTCTAAAAGGGCTCTTATGTCTTTCCAAGCCAATGGTAAGTCAAAGCCAATGCTTTGACTTTCTAATTTGCGTCATCACTTTTTCCTTAAAATTCGATGCGCAACACTTTACCAAGAGGGTTTTCGTAGCACTCCAATCAATCAAGTTAATATTTCTACCACACAGAACATCCTTAGCTAGTTGGATTGCTAATAATACATTGGTTCCACCCCTCATGTCTCGAATCACCGGCACAATGCATTGTTTTTGTCCAATATCCAACATACATATACAATCAACAAAATTAACCAGAAGAGCATTAATTCGGTTAAGGATGTTCAAGCCAAGAACAAAGTCGTAATTATTTAAGTGAATTACCTCAAAGTTTTCTTTATCTTCCCACTCATCGATTTGTAGCTAGTGATCCTTGTGATACTCCCACAGTTGGAACCTCTTAGCAATTAACTATTTTGATCCTCTTAGTTGATTTGTTAATTGAGATTGTTTCGATATAAACAGGTTAGATGCTCCCATATCAACAACAACACTCCACCTTCAACTTGTGATGTTGATGTTCACAAATATCAACCATTTCAACTTGCAATCCCTTTTTGCTTTAGCAGAATTGAGTATCATCAATCTAAGCTTCAATAGCCTATCCTTATCGGATTCTGCATTCTTTTCTTTGTTGATAGCGGCGAACTCGGATCGCTATTAGTAGTCTCACCTTATGCAGACCTCAACATAAGAAGCATTGTATCTCACTTTTCTTTTACTTTAGGTTGTTGTTGGGTTTCCCTTTCTCATTTCATGGTTTTGCATTGCCACCATTCGTTGCTATACTCAACATGTTCATCTCTCCCACCATTGCTTTTCTCCTTGAGCTTGAGAGACTTGAACTTGTCTTGCTTCGGAACAAGCTTGATTAAGGGCTCTATCACGATCATGACTTCCAACAGTTCTTGGACCCTCAACGTTCCAATTCATGTTCAACCCATTCGTGAAATGGAAGAATGTTTCTCTCATTCAAATGCATGATTTGGAGTATTAATTCGTTGAACTCCTTCACATACTCTCGAATTGTGTCTTGTTGCGAGAATCGATGCAATTTAGACCAAGCCTCCTTGGCATATTGTGGGTAAAACTGCTCTTTGAAACTTTTTTTGGAACTCTTCTCAAGTCTCAATTGTGGCTTGACCATGTCTTTCATCTGTGGTTGATACTATAATAGAGCAAAATCAATAAAATATCTAGCAGCAGTATTTATCCTTGATGCCTACTACATAGAATTATTGTTTCGTCTTACACAAATTGTCCACTTCCCTTGCGGACCTTGCTTCTTAAACTTCTTCGGTTTGGAGACATCCAACTTGTGGTTTAGTGTTGCACCCAACACCCCTCTACCTATGGCGGCTTGGCACACAACGAGCTCTTCTTTTTTGCTTCTCAATTCTTTTCTTAAAGCACTTGTCATAGTTTTAGTTTCCTCCTCGAAAGTATTGTCTCTTACTATCAGCTTATCTACAATAGAATTGAGCACTCCTCGCATCGCTTCCACATTGGAATCGAGAGACTACAACACAATTTCCCTGAGTTGCTCTTCCATCAAGTCCAACTCTGCGGTGCGTCCCTCGTCTACCTCAAGCGTCTTTTTCACATCTCTCATGGATTCTCAAGATTGACCACTCGATTTTTAGCTAACAGCATGTCCCTCGATCGGCTAGCTTTCTTGGCTCTTTCGCGGGTCTCTATTGGATTAATTTGATCTTCTACTCTTTTTTTCATCTCCATTGATGCTTTTGAACCTTAGCTCGGATATAAACTGTCACGGGGCTAAAATTTTAGTCTTGCAATCTTGCGGCCTTTGGCGATTTCTTGGTTTAAAATTCGCCTAACTCTAGTAAAGTGAGAATTTTCGATAGAAATTCTTTAAGGCATCGAAAATAAAACGAAAAATCAAAAGAAGCCACAAAAAGGCAAAAGCACACCAAGTGTTTAAATGGTCTCAATAATATTCAATTAATATGGAGTACTACTATGAAGGAGTACAATGAGATGTAATGAGATTCAATGGGATGATTATAATAAGGGGAAAAGTTTTTATTTATAATTAAGCTCCTCCAGATTTAACGGTAAAATTTACTTTACATCGACAGTTGAGATTAAAATCAATCTAAAATTAAGATTTATAAGAAGTTGACACAATTCTCTAAGATTATAGAATCAAATGTTATAAGATTACACATCTGTTAAGATAAGTTTTCATATTTATGACAATCTTAATTTTCCTCAAGTGTTTCATTAGGCCACCAGAACTTAAAGTATATGGGTTTCTCTATATGTTCCATGAATTGGGTCAGTTCAAGTAGGTTAAATGAGCCTTATTTCATCAATTAACCTCCATGAGACGCTCTTTTTGCATTCATCATGGGTTTTAATATGTGGTATGTGACATTAGCATGTTGAGTCAAGTAACTTTGGTTTGGATCATTCACTTTGCCAATTTTGGTGGATCAGAGTTGTTGATAGATATGTTTCTTCTTGAGCTTAACAGATAACATTTGATTCTTTGACTTTGTTTATGAGATTTCTCTCAGGTTGATTTACTTCTTGGGAAAGCTTATTCAGTCTGGGGCCATGTTAGTGATGCAATAGCTATTTATGACCAACTAATTTCTAGCAATCCAAATGACTTCCGAGGTTACTTAGCCAAGGTTCTATTTATTCCTCTCTCCTTTCCCTCTTGTTCATTTAGTGGTGAAACATTTATATATATATGTTGGTATTTTTGTTACATATTTTCTTTAGATGTCTTCTCCATGATTTTTCATCTATTTTCATTTTGTTGCTTATTTTTTGTTGGCTGATAATTATGCTTTTATAGGGAATTATTTTGAAAGAAAATGGAAATGTTGGTGATGCAGAGAGGATGTTTATACAAGTAAGTATATCATGTCTAGTAGCTTACTTAAATTTTTACTTTCTTTACTTAAAAAATGTGATTGGCTTGATTGGTATTGTTTAAAGGAGAAAACAATAACAATCAATAGAGTAGGGTTGAACAAATAAGTAAGAAAAAAGTTGGAACACAAGAAAATGTGGGTTATAAAAAACATCTAAATACTTTATATTAATCAAAAGATATAATAAGAATAATAATGTTGGAAAATAACCATCCTAGACGTCCTAAATATATCTAATACCTAAAATAAATATTATAAAAATAAAATTGAAGTAATGAAATATTATAAAATAAACAAAGCTCTCTAGTTATTCTCCTTGGCTTGGAAAATTCGACTTCGGAGAGAAAGCTTTTACCACTTCAACATAATATCTAGATAATGAATAGACCTATTTATGGGTCGAGCAATTTGTCTAGACTCAGGCTTTCTAAGAATTTGGTAAGGTTTGGGCAATAATACTAGGCCCAGTTAAAATATGGGTCGGGCTCGAACTTGAACATTTAAGGCTCGAGCTTGACTCGACTCGTTTTTCAAGTTTGTAATGTTTTATATTATACTATTTTTATATAATTATAACACATAAAAATGAAATCTATAGTAATATATAATAATATAATGTAAACATTAAAAAAAATTAAGATGACTATATATAAACTATAATAAATAAAAATATATAAAAATATTAAATATTAATTAAAAAATAAATATAAAATATATTTTTAAAAAATAATATGGGCGGGCCTAAAATGGGTTTAGGTTAGCTATTTACAAATATGAGTGGGCTTGGGCAAATTTTTAGGCTCATATTTCGGGCCAAGCCAGAATTGGGCAAACATAAAGTGTGTTAATATCATACTTAGTCCCAACCCATGAAGACCTCTAATCATGAATCCCATTGGGTGATTCAGTCGTACACAATCTTTCAGAGAACACAATCCTATCCCAAGGGTCTCTACTTCCATATCGTGAATCTCTATAATAAGGGAGGGATTTGCCTTTTCTATTGATTCCTACGGATTGGATCAAAAACAATTCTTGAATGAGGTATTCAACTCCAGGGATGAATTGAAAAAGAAATCTTTATCGGCTCTACCTCCTATTTTTTATGAAGAAAATGAATCTTTTTATCGAAGGATCAGAAAAAAATGGGTCCGGATCTCCTGCGGGAATGATTTGAAAGATCCAAAACCAAAAATAGTGGTATTTGCTAGCAACATATAGATTGATCCGAAATCTGATTCAAATCCAATATAGCACCTATGGGTACATAAGAAATGGATTGAATTGATTCATTAAAAAGAATCGATCAGATCGCAACTTCGAATATGGAATTCAAAGGGATCAAATAGGAAATGATACTCTGAATCATAGAACTATAATAAAATATAAGATCAACCAACATTTATCGAATTTAAAAAAGAGTCAGAAGAAATGGTTCGATCCTCTTATTTTGATTTCTCGGACCGAGAGATCTATGAATCGGGATCCTAATGCATATAGATACAAATGGTCTAATGGGAGCAAGAATTTTTAGGAGCAAACCTTCCCCATCTTTAACCATATTGTTCTTACCCCACATCTTGGTGAACAAACTTTATATTAGTAGATTTGGTTGTAATAGAGAGAACATATCCCATTTAACTTCACTGCTACCAAATTCCAAGTTACAATAGTCAATCAAAGTTTATCTAAAAGTATCAATCAGTCTCATTAGTTGGAGTCTTTCATTGAACCCAAATCACTTTGTGAACCTGATGAAGCTTCAAGTGAATGTCTAGATGCATTGTAATTCTTATATTAGTTCTGATGTCCCAAGCTTTTGATATAAAAACATGTAAGATAAATTTTAGTTATTTATTTCTTAAGTCATTTAGTAACCAAACATTTTGAAATACTTGCAAAGTACTTAAAAACACGTTTAATATATGTTTCAACTTGTCCAAATGGTTTTTAGTTAATACCAAAGTGTTCTAAGATGCTTAAAATGTTTTTAAGTTATTTTGGTAACCAAGTCTCGAGACCTAGCTGGAGATAAGGACTATAAGTCTTGGAGACTAGCAAAGTTAGTAGCCAAAGTTTGCTTCGGGGAGCATAGTCTTGAGATCTATTCATCAAGTCTTGAGACATGTTCATGAAGTCTCGATACTTCCCTTTTAGGTCTTTAAGACTTTTAGTTTTCCAACGGTTATTTTTCATATAAGTCTCAAGACAAGTATTCTCTTTGTTTGTGGATCATACCACTTCTATCCCTTTTGTGTTGGTGCATATCCTACAAAAGCAAATTTTCAAGCCCACGGATCTAACTTTGTACAATTTTTATCATGGATATGAACAAAGGCACTACACCCAAATACCCTCAAAGGTAAATCACTTTTTATCCTAAGCATAGGGTATGGAACTCATAGAACACTTAGAGGTGTCTTAAACTTCAAAGTTTTTGTTGGAATTTGATTTATTAGGTAGGTTGCTGTTAAAAAAGCCTCTCCCTAAGAGTGCTTAGGTACATTAGAAATAAAAAGTAAAGCCCTCGTAATCTCTAAAATATGCATATTTTTCTCAACTATCCCATTTTGTTGGGAGTGTCAGGACGTGTGCTTTGGTGGATGATGATACCATTTTCATTGAAAAATCTCCTAATATTTCATTAAAATACTCTCTACCATTATCATTTTGAAAAATCTGAATTCTTGAAATTGTCTTAATCATTCTTTAAAAGATTCTAAATACTTAAACCTCAGATCTTTCCCTTCATAGATAAACCCAAACTAACCTATGTGTGATCATCAATAAAACTCTCAAACCATTTTTTTCCAAACAAAGTTGATGTCCTAGATTGTCCCCAAACATTGCTATGAATCATCAAGAGAGGTTTTTATGCTTGGTAAGGCCTAGATGGAAAAGAAGAGCGCGATGATGCTTAGCTAATTTGCAAAACTCACATTGGAAAGAAGGTAAATCTATATTAAAAAATAAACTTGGAATCAAATGTTTACATAATAAAAATATGGATGTCCAAACCCATAGTGCCATGTCATAACATTACTGAAAATGAAACTAGAGTTCAAACAAACACTTGAAACTTGTTCAAATTTGGTTCCATTTTCTAAGAAATAAAGACCTCCACTTTCTCTAACACTGCCAATTACCTTCCCCGAGATTATTTCTTGAAACTTGCAATAAGATGAGTTAAATATAACATGATAGTTTAGAGCACTTATGATTTTGCTGATGGACACTAGATTACTAGAAAGTTTGGGAACATGAAGAACATCATATAAGAGGAAGGAGAGAGTTTAATAGTTTCTATTCCGGCATTGCCGAGAATGAACCATCTGCAATTCAAAATTTTTTATTTCCTGCATAATGTGCATAAGTTGAAGGAATTGGGAACAGCTTGTCATATGATCAGATGCACCAGAACTGATTATCTAATAGCAATCAGGCTTATACTCACTGAGGAAAACTGAAGCAACGTTACTTGCTTGAGCAAAAGAGCTAAATGGAGTTGGTTGGTTTGGAGGATTCACAACTCAAAATTGTGGAGATTGGAAAAGTCTATACAGGTGTTCTAACTAATCCTTCGTAAAGGGAGGCATCTCCTGAGTAGATTGTTGCTCCTATTCTGCCCCTGCCACTTGGAGGGCTTGGCTGTCAGTGCTTGGAGCAGATCTGTTTTCAGCATTTTCTTCCTTAAATTTGGTGGTTTTCCATGAATATTTCATCAAGTTTCATGTGTATGCCACGGTTTTTTATAATGGTCACACCATGGCATTTTTTCCCTATCATATTTAGTCATTTCTCACTATAGCTAGTGCAGAATTTTGATCAAGATCAGGTTTTAACGTGACTTTTCTCCTAGATTCTTGTCTTCTAATTTCAGAGAAGGCTTCTCTAATAGAAGGTAACAGTTTTTTTTCCTAGGATCCTGGCTTTCACTTCATTAAATTCTTGATTTAACCTTGCTAAGAACTTATAGGTTATCATTTTCTCTTCTTTATTCATGAATCTTACACTATCAGATGAGCAGTCCCATTTATCATTATAATAATGATCCAATTCTTGCAATAGTGACACAACGTCATTGTAATGTTTTATTACTTCGCTATCTCCTTGTCTAGCCTTCAATAGCTTGGTTTTTAATTCAAATATTTGAGATAAAATTTGAACATCTAAATAGGTTTCTCACAGCCTCCCTACCTATTAAAGGTTCCATGGAGTTAATTAGCCAAGCAATGATCATAGAACTCTTAGACTACCATACACCTAGCCCTTTGTCATCTTCCAGTTTCTTCATATCTCCGGTCACATATCTTAGCTTCCCCCTTCCTTCAATGGCCAACTTCTTGGATCGTGCCCATTCTAGGTCGCTTGTTCCATCAAGCTTATGGAGGGTCAGCTGCGATAATTGATGAAATGAATCTCCCTTCAGACTCATGGTGCTCTCTTTTGTTGCCGCTAGTCTACTACTTCTAGAAATAATCGATTCAACCATAGACAGCGGGAAATTTTATTCCTGCTTTGATTGCATGAAGAATCGAGTGGAAAAGAAATTTGTTATTCATAAAACAGCAATATATTACATCATAGTATTTATTCAACATATAATTAAACACTGATGATTAGTCTCATGCAGCATTAATTAATGATAACATGACACCTTATCATTAAATAAAACAAAAAAAAGGTTGGGAACTTATAAATAAATATTAATAACTTTATAATAATTAATTATAAATAAATGTTAAAACCCTATACTCTAGACCAAAGACCCTAGAGTCTAAACTCAAGATTCTAAATCTATTCTATTTATAATAGTTACAACTAACATATAGTTATGTTTAAATAAAATTATTAGTATTTATTTATAAGTCATCTGTATTTTTTTATTTAATTTAATTATTTGATGTCATGTTATTAATTTACTGATGATGCATGAAATTTATACAGCCATGATGCATCAAATATTATAATAAAACCAAAATTAGCAAACAGTTCGGATCTAAAAGCAAAAAATTTCTTTTTTCCTATTTCCAAAAGCAAATAGTCCCCTATATCCTTCCTACTCTTTGCTTTGCTTTACAAATTTTGAACTAAATAAAAAAAAATTATTTTCAAGGAGGGGCATAAATAATAATTTTAACATGTAATATAAATTTTAAAAGATCTAAAATATAGTTACTAAGATGTTTGATAAATTAAAAAAAGTTAAGTGCTAAATTTTACAAGTATTGAATTGATATTAGAAAGTTGTTTAGTCTATTAAGAAAATCAAGTATTGTATGTAATTTATGTTGTTTGATAAATTAAATCTGATTTTTTTTAAAAAAATTATCTCTTAAATTTAATCTTATTAATATGATATATAATTTTATTTTGGATAATTTTGGATAAAAGTTAAATATAATAACTTAGATATCTAACTTTTTAACAAAAAAAGGGGAGATAATTTATTTTAAATAAAAATAACTTAAAACATTTTCAATTCTTAGTGATAAAAATTAGTAGGTTTATCATACATATTAAAAAATTAATTTTGAAAATTTTCATTTTCTGTGGCTAGATATTTTGGTTAAAGGTGACAAGTTGGAATCCAAAATTGTTGAATGGATTTGATATACTTGAAAACTATGTTCAAATGGTTATATCTGAATTTAAAATTATCCCAACTTGGAGTAGTCTAAACCCATGTTATTGGTTGAAAAAAATAAAAAGAGTTGCAGATTTGAACATTATTTATCTGTTTGAGAAGCCGTTGTCTTTGTTTCCATATCATTTTGAAGATGGTTATGAATCAAACATCTTTTTAGGCAAAACGTTGGTGTTGTGCAGGCTCGATTTTTTGCCCCGGAGAAAGCTAAAGCACTTGTAGATCGCTATTCAAGACAATGAAAGTTCATGTGACAGTCTTACTTATGATATAATGATGGAGTTTTTGGTTTAAAGATTTTACTTTTTTTCCACTTTCAATCGTAGGACCGACATGTTTCATTCTCTTATATCCACATCAACATTTCATAGGCAAACAATGTAGGATAGGTGACAGCCACATTCATAGCAAATAGTTTGTACACATAGCTTTCTTCTAGCTAATTTAGATTGACTTAGCACTCCTAAAAGAAGTTACGTGTTGCCCAGCGCTTTCAAGTAGCTGTTGTATGTTGGAAAACCGGAAATCATAAGCAGTGAAATTTTCACAAAACCGAACCAAATCACAAATTAATTCATCTCTGTGAAGAGAAGAGGGATATTAAAAGTCGGTGGAAGTATAGCTTTTATTATAATCTATATTATAATAGTTTGTATTAATATTTTAAGTTATAGTTATATATTATACTATTATTTTATGTATTAGTAATATACTAATTTAGTATATAAGGTTAGGTTAAGTAATTGGTTTTGATTTCGGTAATAATTATATAATATATAATATTATATTACCATAAAAGTTTAATTTTATAGATTTTAATAATTATTAATTTTATACATTTATTATACATATATAATTATAATACTAAAAATATTTTATATTAAATTAATGTTTTATAAAGTTTATTTCACTTTATAATTTAACATAAAGAATTATTAATTATTTTTCCTATTTATAAAATTTTAATATAAATATGCAAAGCTTACAAATACAGTTTCAAGAAAAATAAAGAATTATCATTTATTTATATTAATTTTGTCTATTATGACAGTTTAGTTATAAAGTCGGGTTTTTTTGGGCTTTGTGTTGGATTTATCTTGGATTTAGGCTTTCTTGAGCTTGGGTTTCTCGAGCTCAGGTTTTTTCGAACTCGAATTTTCTTGAACTCGAATCTGTTATTGGCTCGAGTTTTCTTGAACATGAATCGTTATGAACTCGATTCGACACTGATGGACTTTCAAGCTCGAGTTTCTTTTTCCAGCTCTAAGAACAATTCCACCAAAATACTAAACTCACATGCCACCTAGGGACGTTCGATGAATTGTTCGTGAACCGTTTGTATAATGTTTGTTTATTAAGTTAAATAAACGAGTATAAACAAAATTTTTATGTTTGTTTAATAAACGAACGAACGCGAACAAAGGTGTGTTCGGTTCGTTTATGTTCACGAAAAAGTTTGTTAAAAAGTTCATTTATTGGCTCGTTTATTAATTCGTTTATGACTCGTTTATTTATTAATGATATTTTCTTATAAAAATTTCATTAGTATATATTAATAAAATATCTTGGTTTGTATTTTTTTCATTTATAATATAATTATTAATATTCATATATGACTATTTTACATCTAAACAATATATGTGTATATGTATTTATTTATTGTTTGTTTATTATTTGCGTTTGTTCGTTTAATGCTTGTGAACATGTTTGATTAAGTTCAATAGACAAAGAGTAAAGAATAAAGAAAATATGGGAAGCAATAGAAAGCATATTTTATTGATTAATCGAAATATTGACAAAGCTTCTCCAAAATCTCAATTTATATACATAAGAAGTATAAATGAAGTAGAGATCTACTTCTAATGACTATTAAAATTTAAAGTAGATTAAAACTTATCTTGATCTTGATAGACATTCACTTAATAAGATATTCAGAACACTCCCCCTTAGATGTCCATTGGTAGATAATGTGCCTTGTTAAAACCTTACTAAGATAAAAACTCTGTGCGGAAAAAAATTCTAATGAAGAAAAAAGAGTACACATATCTATAGTACAGATAATAAATATGTTGCCTCATTAAAAACCTTAACAGAAAAATCTAATGGGATAAACCTCGGTTAAAGGAAAAAGAGTATAGTACGTATTTACTCTCTCTCATGAAAACATCACATATTTTATCATATTCTACGTATTCAATCCTGAATACTACTTTTTCAAATGACTATAAATGTATTTGCTAAGCATTTATATAACCATTCTTTTGAAATTCATCAGTGAGGGAAAATTTGAAGGAAATATATTTTGATTTTTTCAAGAGTTTCAATAATAATCATAGCAAACTTTAATCATGAGTCTTCTATAAAAGCACAAATAGGTATTTTGGATCATTTTATAATCCTCCTTCAACTACTATTTACTACATATGTTCAAATTATTTCAATTAATATAAATAAACAATTTCTCGAGAATTTTAATATGGTTCTAGCATCCTAAATCCTTCAAAGATTAAAATATACGCTTTACAATATAGTGGTTCATAAAAGGTTATAACAACAGCCATTAGACTCAAGTTAAATCTTTTATGAATTGTCAAAATAATATATCTAAAGGTTATTACATCCACCACAAAATAATATTATATCTTTTCATAATTAATGCCAGGACTTAGTGAAAAATTTCATATTTTTATTCCATTTTTGCAAAACTACTTTGTCTTTATACCTTTAGATATTTTGACTACTGGTCCAAAAACTCTACGAATTTTATTGTACTTGAGTTGCGTCTTTCTATTTTGATCAATTTATTTCATATATATATTTCTCAATAGATTTATTCAAGATCCTCCTTTTATTTCATTTTTTCAATAATAATATTGCATGCAAAATCATTGTCGATCACTTTTTTTGGTTCCATATTTTCTCGAATTGGCATAACTTATCGAGATCTCTTATTTTCATTATTTTAAAATTCAGCTTCAGGTACCTGAATCTCTTTTGGAGTTTTACTTATTAGTTACGTCTTAGGTCTCTTCTTGAGCACCCGCCTCCACTATATGATTATCTAGAAGAATTTTCTTCTTTAAAATCAATTAATCTTTTTATTTATTCTAATTGATTGTCTTACTAGGACTTTGATTCAAATTAAAATATTAACTTGGTTATTCTCATTAAGTTTGTAATACATCTAATAATTAACTTGTAATGAGTTATCCTTGTTGAACTTCTGGTTCAAATTAAACTCCCCATGACAAGTTATTATTTCTCTCCCCCTAATGTCAGGAAAACTACCGAATCAAAATTGTAATCACAAATCATGTTATAATTGAATCTCCAATACATTCAAAACATCTAATAATACAAAGAGACTATTAATATATATTTCTAACTTTATTTGAAAAAACACTCATCTTTGTGCATTGTGGTGGAGCAATTGGAACATATACGCACAAACAAAAATTCAAAGATGAGAAATATTTAACTCTTGATCAAAAATCAATTGTAATGGGAGAGTGTTTATAACTTATTGGCTTGATGCGTACAACACGTAAATCAACATAATCTCATGTTGAAATAGGAAGTTAGTTCTCTTCAGTAATGGTTTAGACATTAATCAGAGGCATTCAATCAATAATTTCTCTAAACCATTATGTGCATAAACAATAAACCTTTACAAAAGTTAAAAGTTTTTTGAACTCAATCAATAAAAGACTGAGATTGTATGATCTGAAATTAATTATTTAAACAAGTAATCTTGCAAACGGCAGGTTGCAAGTTAATAACACATATGTGATTATTTTGTAGATGTATCTATCAAAATTATATAATATCAAAACTATCCACATGGTGGATGAATGAGCCCATATTATTTTAGAAATGCAAGACATTAAATCTCAACTTTAGCTAGTGAGTTTTTAACAATCAATTTTCATTGAGAACAAGTAACAAATGAGAATTTTTTAAATTAAAGAATCTTCTGGTTCTTTAATGAATGCCCATATGAATTCTCAATTAATTTTGGAATGTCCATATGATCCATGATGGTTTAACTGGTCACGCCAAGTAGTAAATGCATTTGTATCAGTAAACTTGTGGTTTACTTTAACATGTGTTTCAATTGTACTAAATTGTAACAAATTGATAATTTTACTATCATTCCTTTTACTTTGTATCCACGTGTAAGTACTATTGTAACATTTATTATTGGAATGTCTAAATCAATACGAAGTCTATAATGCTACTAAGTCAATAAATATAATTTTTAAATAATTATATGTAATATTCGCTTTAGGGAATATACCAAAATCTTCAAATGCAGGGCATTTGGTCTAATGGTATGGTTCTCGCTTCAGATGCGAGAAGTCTCGAATTCGATTCAAAATACTTTTAATGTTTTAACAAGAGTTTTGCATAATTAGTCAACTACCAAGAATAATTTCCTAGGTCTTGTATAGAAACAAGCATATACTAATTATATCAATAAATGTCACATCTCAAACATAAAAATATGACATAATGAAAAACTAGTAATTTTTTTTTTCATAAACATTATTATAAACATGCATGAAATTTAATTCAAAATCCAACCATTCAAGCTCATAGAACTTTTCATTTATAATTGCTCATGTAATTTCTCTAAATAATTAACAAATAGAATAATATAAAACGTATGAATTACTACCTTTAACAATTCTTTGAACTAAATAAAATTCGAATAACCATAAAATTCATTGGTTTGTTAACATAAATTTGTATGCTAGATATGTTTTAATCAAATATATTTTAATCAAATATATTATGTAATTATAAAACCTACTATAGTGACATAAATAATTTAGTTAATATTCATTTTCATGAACAAATGAGATGCTTAAAACAATATGTAACACATGTAATCAAAACTTAAAAAGAAGACCATATTAAAATATTTAAATCATATATCAAGTTGATTTAATATTTAAAGACGTGCCATTTTTTTCTTACCTTTTTTTTCTGTTCTACGTTGGATCTTGACGATAAGAAGTAAGCAAATTAAACTTCAGTAGTAGACTTCAAATCCAATTAAAATCTATTAATAACAAACTTTAAGAGTGAATCTTATTTTTCAAGTGTGTAATAGGTACATAACTAATGACTCTTCATAAATAAATTGTCTCTCTTCTTAAAAAGTTCTTAGAAATTCTTGTTCATTTCTTGCTTTCTTCATTTTTTCACTTCTGGTGGTGAGAAAATTTATTACGAAAATTTCCCATGACTATTATTATATTCAAATTTACTGCATCCATGTTAAAGATTATGTCTTTTGAATTTATTACATATCGTTACATTCTCTTCAGGGAATAGTTCGGTTTCGTGGTTAAAATTTTTTGTTCAATCATAAGTAAATTTTTTTCATGTTATTGCTACTGTAGAAACACATTTGAATCATGAAAAATTGAATAAGTTCTCTCTTATAAGGTTCTCATCAGTAATATTTTTCCACATAATTTTAATTGAGAACTTATTCTGAATACTATAAAGTACTCACAGGTTTAAAAAACTTGCAACTTCAGGTGCATCCAACCATAACGAGCTTTAGATAAAATTACTATATTCTATTATTCATAAGTATATCTTTCACTGTCAAATATTTTGCTTTCAACCTTTTAATGGGGATGATGACAAAAGAAGATCACAAATATAGTCATGATCAATTCAATTTATAACAAGAGTAATAAATATAAATCAATAATGCAATCCTCTTTTGATTCATATAAATATAATTTTTCTCCATTCACAATCCAATATGATCTCCATTATAATGAATATATTTTAAAACTAATGCATTAACCATAACAAATTTTGTGCTTCTTGGATATTCATATATTAGCCCATCTAGAGCTTTCAACTAATTTTGTACTATCAAATATTGAAATAATATTAAATAAGATAAATTTTCTATCTCTAATGATAGAATTCATTACTACATTCTCATATCTGTGACAACCCAAATTAGACCCTGGTCGGAATGTGGTTTCGAGACCACATTACCGAGCCAAAAATTTATTTTCGTGTTTTAATTGCATAAATTGTTGTGTGACAGTGAATGCATGAGAAATTAAATGCTTAATATTAGCATTAGGATTGTGAATTCATTCAAAAAGGACCTAGTTGACGAAGTTAGGAAAGATGATAGATGAATTATAAGGATCAATTAATAATAGGTTGAGGAAGCATGGTTTTGCATGTCAATTTGCCCATAAAATTTATGGTGGCCGGCCAAGGAGTGATAATGCTCCACTCATTCTAATTTAAAATGTTTCTTTGGTGAACAAATGATGGGATTAATAATAGAAAAGGGAACAAAAAAAAATGGGTGTCATACTTGCCATCACCTAGCCGAAAAACCAAGAAAAAGAAGGGGAGAAAGGAACTTGGGAGGGATTCGGCCATTGCTTGCCTAGGGAGAGTGTTTGATGTTGTGGCATGAAAAATGAGGGAGTTTGAATGCTTAATAAGGAGGGAAGAAGGAGTGTTCATATTTTCTTTCTTTTGCAATTGTTCTAACTAGAGGAAGAAGGGGAAACAAGATTCGGCCAAGGTGGTCCTTTAGACCAAGGTATGTTTAATGTTGTCTTAGAGATGCATGCATGTTTTAAATAGCCCATGTTCAAACCTTGAATCTTGTTGATAACATGAGCAATCGGTCATGAGAAAGTGTTCAAGGAATGGTTGTTGTTCATGTTATTCGGATGAGAAATGGTGAGTTTTGTTGTTTCATGTTAAAGTTAGGTGAATGATGATAGAGGAGTGTTTGAACTATAAAAAAAAAAGAAGAAGAAGAATCGGCTACCTTGTTATGAGCTAGGGCCGAATGTGAGTTTGGTTGTGTTTGAATATTACATGCTTGGTAGAATGGTGGATGAAGGTGCCGAATGTATGTTGGATTGATAGAGTCTTCAAATTGATTTTATGTGTGTATGCATGACCGAATATACGTGGTCACATGAGTAAGGAAGTGAGTTATTTGATATGTGGTAAAAGTTAAGTACTAAATCGAAGGTTGCTAAAAATTGCCATTTCTTAGCCGAATATGTGCTTGATCAATGAAGGAATTGTTGAAGAATATAGGTGAACTTGGTGAGAGCAATCGGCCTAGTGTATAAATGATATGAAGATTTTAGGAAATTGTTTTGGTTAGGTGCATGTATGATTAAGTATATTCGGCAATATACTTAAAGTGGGTACATGATATTACATTATAATTATTGAGCTTAAGTATATGGATATGTGTATATGTGGTCATATAATGACGTCTTGGTTTGAAAATTTAATGATGTGTGATTGCCGAATGTGATAAATAAATTCATGTTATTGGGTTAAATATTGAATACTCTTATTTGTATTATTTAAGCTCAAGAACCTAAAGGAGAGGCGTCCAACAAGGGGAAATCGAAGGTCATCGAGTAGCCGACTCGGAATTATTTTACCCAACATAAGGTAAGTCATTAAGCATGTAGTGGGTATTATTTCAAATGGTCATAATGTGTATGTATTGATGCTGATTGGAATGAATAAATATACATATATATATGCATGTACGTATGTGATGATGAAATTGTTGAATGAATGAAAAGAGGTAAGATGTACTGAGTTGTTGATCTCGGCACTAAACGTGCGGGATAACCATTTATGACCATGAGATTGGCGCTAAGTGCGCGGGATTAAATTGTACAGCACTAAGTGTGCGATTCGACTATGTTGCACTAAGTGTGCGAAATGAATATGATGCACTAAGTGTGCGAAATGACCATGCGGCACTAAGTGTGCGAGTCTAGCTATGTAGCACTAAGTGTGCGATTTGATTACGTGGCACTAAGTGTGCGAGTTGATTGTATAGCACTGAGTGTGCGGGCTCAATATACATCCGTGAATCATTATGGACACTATGTGTGCGACACTATTGAGTCGATTGCGGACAGCGGGTCGGGTAAGTGTCTTGAGCACGTGGTTAATAGGTGCTATGCTTATACTTGGTGTTGAGCTCGGTAAGTTCGAACCTATGTGACATATATACTTGAAGTCACGTACATAAAATTTATCGTAGGATGGGTGAAAGGCCGTATAGTCGTTTGATTGTAACGAAAATAAATTGATTTATGAAATTGCTTCAATGTCCTATTGATGAGTATATAGAATGTGAATGCATGAATTGATATGAAATTGAATTGAGAGGTTGGAGGAACTATGGTATGGTTCGGTATGGATGGAGTAAATTGTCTCGTTCTATTTTGTTTCCTCTTGTGATAATGTTGTCGATAGATGGTAGTGCATTGCTTATGACTTACTGAGTTATAAACTCACTCGATGTTTCCTTGTCACCCATTATAGGTTGCTTGGACTCATCTATTTTTGCGGGGTCGGGCCGTCATCGAAGTCATCACACCGGATAGCAAGTTTTGGTACTTTCTTCTTAGTGTGTTTAGAAGATCATTTTGGCATGTATAAGCTAGTACGTTGTGTTTGAATTATGGCATGTAAACTTTAAGCCATGCGAAAATGGCACGAATGTTCGATTGAATTGGATCAAGGGTAGGCATGAAATGGACCTAGTTACTTTCGTAACAGATGCTGGCAGCAGCAGTGTCATGAGATTGAAAAATCACTAAAAATAGTAGGAGTGGAATTAATTGATGAATAAATTATGTAATCAAAGCTCGATGAGTCTGCTTTCATGAGGAAGTAACGAAAAGATCATATGGGCAGTATATTAAGAGATAATCAGATTTTAGTGGGACAGGGCCAGAACGGTTTCTGGATTCCCTGCTCCGACTTTGGAAATTCATTATAAATTAACCAGAGATAATTAGGGGTCGTACCATATATGTACAGATTCCTCTCTGAGTCTAGTTTTCATAGAAACAAACGGCAACAGTATTGAAGCCCCGCGCAGAGAGATATCCAAGTCGTAATGGGAAAGGTCAGTGTAGTCGACCCCTGCAACTTGGGGGACTTTGACTAATAAACTGTACTAATTGGCCCAACCGAAAATTCTAGAAAAAAATACATAGATGGGCACATGAGTCTAGTTTCTGGGAAAAATTACGAAACTGATTTTCGAGTTACGAAACTCAAGATATGATTTTTAAAACGACTAGTACACAGATTGGGCAGTGTCTGGAAAATAAATTTTGTAAGAGGCTAAAGCCAGTTAACACCTCGTGTTCGACTCCGATGTCGGTTTCGGGTTCGGGGTGTTACATTTTATTGGTATCATAGCTATGGTTTAGTCGGTTCTAGGACTTCCATAGCACGTATGAGTCTAGCTATACATGCCATAATGTTAATGTTTAAAAGGGTGATGACTTCTGACGGTTGAAATGTTTTTGTCTTGATTAGTAAATGGATCCCGGTGAAGAAAGAACCCTAGCGGAGGACGTTGAGAGCGTAGCGGCTGCTCCTGCACAAGGGACGCCGCCTGTTGAACCTCAGTCATCTGCGAATAATCAAGGTGAGGGGGCTAAACAAGCCTTCTTTACCATGATGAATGAGTGGGTCGCGCAATATGCCCGAGCCAACCCGGCTGTCCAACAATTCCCAAATTTGAATAACCCACCCCAAGAGCCTGTAAGGCCGTCAGTCGCTGATCCTGTGAGGCTGAGTAAGCCACCTGTAGACTTGATTAGGAAGCGTGGGGCCGAGGAGTTCAAGGCCATAGTAACTGATGATGCCGAAAGGGCCGAGTTCTGGCTTGATAACACCATTCGGGTGTTCGATGAATTGTCATGCACACCCGATGAATGTCTAAAATGTGCTGTATCTTTGTTGCGAGACTCAGCCTACTATTGGTGGAGGACCTTGATTTCCATAGTCCCGAACGAGCGAGTAACTTGGGACTTCTTTCAAACGGAATTCCGGAAGAAATTTATTAGCCAACGGTTCATTGACCAGAAGCGTAAGGAGTTCTTGGAACTCAAGCAAGGCCGTATGACTGTATCTGAATACGAACATGAATTCGTAAGACTTAGTAGGTATGCCCGGGAGTGCGTAGCTGATGAGGTTGCTATGTGCAAAAGATTTGAGGAAGGATTGAACGAAGATTTAAAGCTACTAATGGGTATTCTGGAAATAAAGGAATTCGTAACACTAGTCGAACGAGCCTGCAAGGCGGAGGAACTTGGAAAGGAGAAGAAGAAGGCTGAATTTGAAGCTAGAGATTATCGTAAAAGATCGACGGGTAAAGCTCCGTTCTCAGCTGTGAAGAAGTTCAGGGAGGACATTAATAGGTCGAGGGCGACTGCGGGAATTTCCATCAGGGCAAGACCATCGATGGGCTCCCGAGCTACTTCGGTAGCTAGTGTGGGCAATAATCGTCACGAGAAACCTGAATGTCCCCAATGTGGAAGACGACACCTAGGTGAATGTTGGGGCAAGTCTACTAACAGGGCCTGTTACGGATGCGGTTCGAAGGACCACTTCATTAGAGATTGCACGGAGCTGGATGAGAAGAATAAGATTCAAGGTGTAAGACCTAGTGGAGTGACATCTAGAGGTAGACCACCGAGAATTTTAGGAGGCAGGGGTGGTAGTCAGAGGGGGGCCTCTGATATGGTCGATCGCGCCGAGAACCGTACTCCTGCTAGAGCGTATGCCATTCGCGCACGAGAGGAGGCATCCTCCCCCGACGTCATCACTGGTACCTTCACTCTCTTTGATACTAATGTGATTGCATTGATTGACCCTGGCTCTACTCATTCATATGTATGCGAAACCTTAGCATCCAGTAAGACTCTACCTATTGAGTCTACTGAGCTAGTAATTCGAGTGTCAAACCCTTTGGGTCAATGCGTACTTGTTGATAAAGTGTGTAAGAGATGCCCTCTAATAATCCGAGAATCCTGTTTTCCGGCCGATTTGATGCTTTTGCCATTCGACGAGTTTGATGTTATTCTTGGTTTGGATTGGTTAACCGCGCATGATGCGGTTGTGAATTGCAAAAGCAAGACTATCGATTTGAGGTGCGCGAATGACGAAATAATCCGAGTTGAGTCTGCGGACTTAAGGGGGTTGCCAGCTGTAATATCAGCAATGTGGCCCAGAAATATGTAAGGAAAGGGTGCGAAGCATACCTCGCGTATGTACTTGATGACAAGGAGTTAGAAAAGAAACCCGAGTCGGTGCCGGTGGTTTGTGAATACCCGGATGTTTTTCCTGAAGAGTTACCGGGTTTGCCACCTGTTCGGGAAGTAGAGTTTGGAATTGAGCTTGTACCTGGAACTACGCCAATTTCGATCGCTCCGTATCGTATGGCACTAACCGAGTTAAAAGAGTTGAAAGCTCAATTGCAAGAATTGACGGATAGAGGCTTCGCTCGACCGAGTTTCTCACCTTGGGGTGCACCAGTATTGTTCATGAAAAAGAAGGACGGAACCATGAGGTTGTGCATTGACTATCGTCAACTGAATAAAGTGACGATAAAGAATAAGTATCCGTTACCGCGTATTGATGATCTGTTCGATCAATTAAAGGGAGCATCGGTGTTTTCAAAGATAGATTTGAGATCGGGTTATTATCAGCTGCGGATTCGAGATTCGGACGTACCCAAAACTGCTTTCAGAACGAGGTACGGTCACTACGAGTTCTTAGTGATGCCGTTTGGGCTCACTAATGCCCCTGCGGTGTTTATGGATCTGATGAATCGGATCTTCAGGCCGTATTTGGATCAGTTTGTAGTTGTGTTTATTGATGACATCTTGGTCTATTCAAGAGATGAGACCGAACATGCTGAGCATCTGAGGCAAGTGTTGCAAATTTTGCGGGATAAGCAGTTATATGCTAAGTTCAGTAAGTGTGAGTTCTGGTTAAGAGAGGTTAGCTTCTTGGGTCATGTGGTATCCGCATCGGGTATTCGAGTTGACCCGAGCAAAATTTCAGCCATACTTAACTGGAAGCCTCCGAGAAATGTTACCGAGGTCCGGAGCTTTCTAGGGCTCGCCGGTATTACCGACGATTTGTCAAAGGTTTCTCGATGATAGCCACACCAATGACGAAGCTACTTCAGAAGGATGTTAAGTTCGAATGGACGGAGAAATGTCAGAAAAGCTTCGATCAACTGAAAACTCATCTGACTGAAGCTCCAATTTTGGTGCAACCCGAATCGGGTAAAGAGTTTGTTGTTTATAGTGACGCATCCCTACTGGGTTGGGTTGCGTATTGATGCAAGAAGGTCGAGTTGTGGCCTATGCGTCGAGACAATTGAAGCCACACGAAGAAATTATCCGACCCATGATCTCGAACTAGCCGCCATTGTGTTTGCATTAAAATATGGCGACATTATTTGTTTGGTGAGAAGTGCCATGTGTTTTCGGATCACAAAAGTCTCAAATATTTGATGACTCAACGAGACTTGAATCTGCGACAAAGACGTTGGCTTGAGTTGTTGAAAGATTACGAGCTTGTCATTGATTACCATCCGGGAAAGGCTAATGTGGTTGCGGACGCCTTAAGCCGGAAATCACTGTTTGCTTTGCGAGCGATGAATGTACACTTGTCTGTTCTACCTGACAATGTGTTAGTAGCTGAATTAAAAGCCAAACCATTATTGACTCATCAAATTCGTGAAGCTCAGAAAGTCGATGATGAATTGGTTGCAAAACGAGCTGAGTGTGTTCCGAACAAGGAATCGGAGTTTCAGATTGATGATGATGGTTGTTTGAGGTTTAGAAGTCGTTTGTGCGTTCCAAGGAATTCGGAACTCATTCCGATGATCTGAACGAAGCCCATTGTAGCCGAATGTCAATTCACCCGGGGAGCACGAAAATGTACAACGACTTGAAACGTCGGTTTTGGTGGCATGGTATGAAGCGAGACATCTCTGACTTTGTTTCGAGATGTTTAATATGTCAACAAGTGAAAGCGGAACATCAAGTGCCTTCAGGATTACTTCAGCCGATCATGATACCCGAGTGGAAATGGGACCGAGTCACAATGGACTTTGTGTCCGGACTGCCATTGTCCGCAAGTAAGAAGGATGCGATTTGGGTTGTTGTTGATAGGTGACTAAGTCGGCTCACTTTATCCCCGTACGTACGATTTTTCATTGGATAAACTAGCCGAATTGTATGTTACTCAGATTGTGAGATTACATGGAGTACCTATTTCTATCGTGTCGGATATAGATCCGAGATTCACCTCGCGATTTTGGAAGAAATTGCAAGAAGCTTTGGGTACCAAGCTGCATTTTAGCACCGCTTTTCATCCCCAAACCGATGGTCAATCCGAGCGGATAATTCAGATACTCGAGGATATGCTGAGATGCTGCATCCTTGAGTTTAGTGGTTCATGGGAACGGTATGTACCTTTGATTGAATTCGCTTACAACAATAGTTTTCAATCAAGTATTAAGATGGCACCTTACGAGGCTTTGTACGGTTGTAAATGCCGTACACCATTGTTTTGGACCGAGCTCGGTGAAAGTAAAATTTTCGGAGTTGATTTGATTAAAGATGCCGAACAGAAAGTAAAAGTAATCCGTGAAAGTTTGAAGGCAGCCACAGATCGTCAAAAATCGTATGCGGATCTGAAACGGAAGGACATTGAATATCAGGTGGGAGATAAAGTGTTCCTCAAAGTTTCGCCTTGGAAAAAGGTACTCAGGTTTGGCCGTAAAGGCAAGTTGAGCCGAGATTCATTGGGCCGTACGAAATTTCCGAACGAGTGGGGCCGGTTGCATATAGATTGATTTTGCCTCCTGAACTTGGAAAGATTCACGACGTCTTTCATGTTTCGATGCTTCGGCGCTATAGATCTGATCCTTCGCACATAATTAGTCTGTCGGAGGTTGAAATTCAGGCTGATATGAGCTATGAAGAAGAACCGATTCGTATCCTAACTCGTGAAGTGAAAGAGTTGCGAAATAAAAGGGTTCCGTTGGTTAAGGTGTTGTGGCTTAAACACGGGATCGAGGAAGCAACCTGGGAACCCGAGAGCTCGATGAAAGAACAATACCCAAACCTATTTACCGGTAAGATTTTCGGGGACGAAAATTTCTTATGTGGGGGAGAGTTGTGACAACCCAAATTAGACCCTGGTCGGAATGTGGTTTCGAGACCACATTACCGAGCCAAAAATTTATTTTCGTGTTTTAATTGCATAAATTGTTGTGTGACAGTGAATGTATGAGAAATTAAATGCTTAATATTAGCATTAGGATTGTGAATTCATTCAAAAAGGACCTAGTTGACGAAGTTAGGAAAGATGATAGATGAATTATAAGGATTAATTAATAATAGGTTGAGGAAGCATGGTTTTGCATGTCAATTTGCCCATAAAATTTATGGTGGCCGGCCAAGGAGTGATAATGCTCCACTCATTCTAATTTAAAATGTTTCTTTGGTGAACAAATGATGGGATTAATAATAGAAAAGGGAACAAAAAAAAATGGGTGTCATACTTGCCATCACCTAGCCGAGAAAACCAAGAAAAAGAAGGGAGAAAAGAACTTGAGAGGGATTCGGCCATTGCTTGCCTAGGGAGAGTGTTTGATGTTGTGGCATGAAAAATGAGGGAGTTTGAATGCTTAATAAGGAGGGAAGAAGGAGTGTTCATATTTTCTTTCTTTTGCAATTGTTCTAACTAGAGGAAGAAGGGGAAACAAGATTCGGCCAAGGTGGTCCTTTAGACCAAGGTATGTTTAATGTTGTCTTAGAGATGCATGCATGTTTTAAATAGCCCATGTTCAAACCTTGAATCTTGTTGATAACATGAGCAATCGGTCATGAGAAAGTGTTCAAGGAATGGTTGTTGTTCATGTTATTTGGATGAGAAATGGTGAGTTTTGTTGTTTCATGTTAAAGTTAGGTGAATGATGATAGAGGAGTGTTTGAACTAAAAAAAAAAAAGAAGAATCGGCTACCTTGTTATGAGCTAGGGCCGAATGTGAGTTTGGTTGTGTTTGAATATTACATGCTTGGTAGAATGGTGGATGAAGGTGCCGAATGTATGTTGGATTGATAGAGTCTTCAAATTGATTTTATGTGTGTATGCATGACCGAATATACGTGGTCACATGAGTAAGGAAGTGAGTTATTTGATATGTGGTAAAAGTTAAGTACTAAATCGAAGGTTGCTAAAAAAATTGCCATTTCTTAGCCGAATATGTGCTTGATCAATGAAGGAATTGTTGAAGAATATAGGTGAACTTGGTGAGAGCAATCGGCCTAGTGTATAAATGATATGAAGATTTTAGGAAATTGTTTTGGTTAGGTGCATGTATGATTAAGTATATTCGGCAATATACTTAAAGTGGGTACATGATATTACATTATAATTATTGAGCTTAAGTATATGGATATATGTATATGTGGTCATATAATGACGTCTTGGTTTGAAAATTTAATGATGTGTGATTGCCGAATGTGATAAATAAATTCATGTTATTGGGTTAAATATTGAATACTCTTATTTGTATTATTTAAGCTCAAGAACCTAAAGGAGAGGCGTCCAACAAGGGGAAATCGAAGGTCATCGAGTAGTCGACTCGGAATTATTTTACCCAACATAAAGTAAGTCATTAAGCATGTAGTGGGTATTATTTCAAATGGTCATAATGTGTATGTATTGATGCTGATTGGAATGAATAAATATACATATATATATATGCATGTACGTATGTGATGATGAAATTGTTGAATGAATGAAAAGAGGTAAGATGTACTGAGTTGTTGATCTCGGCACTAAACGTGCGGGATAACCATTTATGACCATGAGATTGGCGCTAAGTGCGCGGGATTAAATTGTACAGCACTAAGTGTGCGATTCGACTATGTTGCACTAAGTGTGCGAAATGAATATGATGCACTAAGTGTGCGAATTGACCATGCGGCACTAAGTGTGCGAGTCTAACTATGTAGCACTAAGTGTGCGATTTGATTACGTGGCACTAAGTGTGCGAGTTGATTGTATAGCACTGAGTGTGCGGGCTCAATATACATTCGTGAATCATTATGGACACTATGTGTGCGACACTATTGAGTCGATCGCGGACGGCGGGTCGGGTAAGTGTCTTGAGTACGTGGCTAATAGGTGCTATGCTTATACTTGGTGTTGAGCTCGGTAAGTTCGAACCTATGTGACATATATACTTGAAGTCACGTACATAAAATTATCGTAGGATGGGTGAAAGGCCGTATAGTCGTTTGATTGTAACGAAAATAAATCGATTTATGAAATTGCTTCAATGTCCTATTGATGAGTATATAGAATGTGAATGCATGAATTGATATGAAATTGAATTGATAGGTTGGAGGAACTATGGTATGGTTCGGTATGGATGGAGTAAATTGTCTCGCTCCATTTTGTTTCATCTTGTGATAATGTTGTTGATAGATGGTAGTGCATTGCTTATGACTTACTGAGTTATAAACTCACTCGATGTTTCCTTGTCACCCATTATAGGTTGCTTGGACTCATCTATTTTTGCGGGGTCGGGCCGTCATCGAAGTCATCACCGGATAACAAGTTTTGGTACTTTCTTCTTAGTGTGTTTAGAAGATCATTTTGGCATGTATAAGCTAGTACGTTGTGTTTGAATTATGGCATGTAAACTTTAAGCCATGCGAAAATGGCACGAATGTTAGTTTGAAGTGGATCAAGGGTAGGCATGAAATGGACCTAGTTACTTTCGTAACAGATGCTGGCAGCAACAGTGTCATGAGATTGAAAAATCACTAAAAATAGTAGGAGTGGAATTAATTGATGAATAAATTATGTAATCGAAGCTCGATGAGTCTGCTTTCATGAGGAAGTAACGAAAAGATCATATGGGCAGTATATTAAGAGATATTCAGATTTTAGTGGGACAGGGCCAGAACGGTTTCTGGAATCCCTGCTCCGACTTTGGAAATTCATTATAAATTAACCAGAGATAATTAGGGGTCGTACCATATATGTACAGATTCCTCTCTGAGTGTAGTTTTCATAGAAACAAACTGCAACAGTATTGAAGCCCCGTGCAGGGAGATATCCAAGTCGTAATGGGAAAAGGTCAGTGTAGTCGACCCCTGCAACTTGGGGGACTTTGACTAATAAACTGTACTAATTGGCCCAACAAAAAATTCTAGAAAAAAATACATAGATGGGCACATGAGTCTAGTTTCTGGGAAAAATTACGAAACTGAATTTCGAGTTACGAAACTCAAGATATGATTTTTAAAACGACTAGTACACAGATTGGGCAGTGTCTGGAAAATAAATTTTGTAAGGGGTTAAAGCCAGTTAACACCTCGTGTTCAACTCCGATGTCGGTTTCGGGTTCGGGGTGTTACAACTCATCTGCCCAAAGTGTACGACGTCGAGGCCGTCAACGACAACGAGGTCCTAGAGATCGTGAACGACCAGATGACAATCTTATGAATATCAAGATGACAATTCCACCATTCCAAGGTAAGAATGACCCTAAAGCTTATTTGGAGTGGGAAAAGAAGATTGAGCTTGTTTTTGATTGCCACAACTATTCGGAGAGTAAAAAGGTGAAACTCGCGGCAATACTCCTCTCTAATGGTCTCACCAATCGCTCTTGCCTTTTACCACTCGATTTCGCCTCTCGAAGTTCTCCGCAAACTAGATAGACGAATCAATGCCGTTTGGCGTCGGCTTACAAAATTGAGTTGGCTTGGTGGGTAATGATGTCGGAAATGGTAGGCTATCAAACAAAAACTTAAAATGAATTTCAATCACTTTTTTTTTTAATTCCAAATTTTTTTTTAATTTCTCTTTTTTTTAATACTGAATACAAAAGAAGAAAGAAAGGAAAAAAAATAAATTGGATACAATTTTTTTTGAAAGCGTGAAAATTCACTCAAAGGGGTATAAAAGAGTGTAGATTATGATTCTAAAAAAAATTTTGTTGAAGGGTTTCCAGACTTTTTTTTTGCGGATCTTTCACGTTCTTTTCGTCCGCGCCTAGACCGTAGGCAAATTTTTTTTTTGATTTTTTTTTATTTTTTTACAAAACCGTAATATCAAAGATGATGATTCTTACTCCGATTCGGCTAGCTCTGATACCAGATGATACGAACCCGGTTACGGATGTGTCGAGCCGTACGTATTGCCCGATCGTGAATGGGAGTAAAGGATAAAGAAAAACGAATAAAATGGATAGTTAATTTTTGCGATAATTTGTGGGAATGGAGAAAATGGACTTAACTGCAGAAATGATTCAACACTAGAGAGTATCACCCCGATTTCTATTTGGTTAAGGTGGATTTGCGAAAGTATAGAATGGAACCTTGACCCACTATCAAGTATGATAGGAACCTCGGTATAACTTGAACGCCACACTTTGGGTGCAAAGTGATGAGTTCGGATAAGAAGAATGGGTTGACGCCACAAGGGTTACTTGATAAGTCAAACGAGTCTTTGGAGAACAATGAGAGTTGTAAACAATCTCACAAAATGTAAAAACATTAATTCAAGGTTCTTGATCCTTTACAATGAAATTTAACACATATTTATAGGCAAAACAAAAGGGTAGCCGAATGGGCAAAATTGGAAGCCAAATTCGGCCATGGTGCTTCCTCAATTTGTTCCATAAATTATGCATGATGTTGGCCAAATGCTTCCTTAAATTCTTCCATGAATTATGCATGATGTTGGTCAAATGCTTCCTCAAATTCTCCCATGAATTATGCATGATGTTGGTCAAATGCTTCCTTAATTTCATGCCGTTCACCTCCACATCAATTCGGCTTTTATGCATGTTGCAGTCCACCTCTTCTTTGCCGTCCATGTACGTTGTCCTAGCAAATTCAACAAATTTACTTAGCTTAAATCTCACACATTAATTCGGCTGAACCAAGAAATATTTAACTAAGACTCAAATTAAACTCAACAGCAACTAAGACAATTTAATTAATTATTTCAAAAAAATGAATAAGCTAAAAACAAGCTTGTTAAAAATTAAGCTGGAAGAGCTTGAAGTAAAGTGCATGGTTTGCTCATCTTGCTGGTCCATGAGTTTTCAAGTAGACTGGCCACGGATTCACCCCAAACTCGATCAACCAAAGCTGAAATTGTGTCTTTAAACTTCTTAGCCCTAGCTCTGGTAATAGGTCCTTTAGGCGAGGCCCAATAAGCAAATTCCAGCCCAATCAAGAAATTCCTACATACTTAGTTGAAAATCAGGCCAAAATGTCAAAGGGCCCAATTTGTAAACATTTTAATTGTTTTATTTAGTTTTTAAGCTTTAGGAATATTACATGTGAAATTCGGCCCAAAACAGCCCAATTGAATGCATGGCCGAATTTTCCCTTTTATTTTATTAATTAGGTTTAATTTTTTTTAGCTACTTGTAAGATTAGGATTAGTTGAGGCCTATATAAGTGATGGCCGGCCACCCTTGTAAACACAATTTAGAATTTTCTTTGAGGTTTTCTCCAAGAATTCTCTCTTGAGCTTTCTTTAGAAGTTGTTTTAACAATCTTTTGATTGTGGGAGCCATCTTCAACCTTCTTCTTGCCATCGTTATTCTTTGGAGGGGAGATTAGAGCCGTTTGAAGAGATTTGTGAAATCTTTCAGGATTTCAAGGATCTTTAGGACTTATATTTTAATTCTTGCCGTTCAATTTATTTTCTTTAATTCTGCTTGTGCTGATTTCTCATCTAATCAATTTGCTGTTATTCTTGTGTTTCTAGCCTTCTTTCAACTCAAAGAATCGGTCAAATATCCCTCTTGTTGGCAGTACATAATCGGTTTAAAACCCCCAAAATCCTAGGGTTCTTGCCGAATCATCTTTAGCCTTCTTGGGTACATTCGATTGCTGGAATTTGGGGAATACGTCTTGGTTGTTCAGTTGGACAGAATCGAAATCTTTGTTCAATCCCCGATTCATTTTATTCTATTATTTTTCTTCTCCTTTCATTCTCGTCACAACATCTCTCACTTTCCATTTAAAAATTTGATTGTTGAATTTGCTTGCTGTTTTAGGTGTTTTTGGACAGATTCGGCTTGTTGAGAATCAATATTGCAGATCGATTTTGTGTTTTCGCATTCCGACGACATCTATTCATAAGATCTTTGATTCTTGGCTGTTCTTGATTATTTTGGGGATTTTGATTTCCAGATCTGATTTTCTTTTAATCTTGTTCTTTGTTTTGATTTCAGATCTGCTCGTTTAGAGCCTCGTAGGAATTTTCCCGTGACTTGGCAACTCGATCTTGGTCCGCGCACAACCCTATATCAACATTTTTCATACACGTTGCCATGTACAAGGCAAGGTGTGTAGCTTGATTGTGGATGGCGGGAGTTGTACAAATGTGGCTAGCACCTTAATGGTTGAAAAACTCAGCTTGCCAACAACTAAGCACCCTGATACGAGATCAAAGGCCCGACAAATGCGTTCCAAACTAAATGGGACCATTCAGGAGTTTGTTAGCAAGGCCTTAGATGCGTACATAAAAGAACGGGAAAATCAAGATTTCAAATATTGGGAATCTTGGTCCAAGAAACCAAATCTTGCAACCAAAGCGCATTGGATCTCCATTACGAGCATCAACGATTCAATTTCGGTAGGAGATGGATTACAAGCCCAAATTCTTGAAGGCAAGGCCCAATAAGCAAATTCCCAGCCCAATCAAGAAATCTACCTATACTTAGTTGAAAATCAGGCCAAATTGTCAAAGTGGCCCAAGTTGTAAAGTTTTATTTTTTTATTATTTATTTATTTACTTAGTTTAAATTTTTATATTCAGTCCAAGAGTCCCAAATAAAAGACCTTTGACTGAATTTCCATATTAAAATAATTAGGAGTTTTTTTTTATTTTAGTTTCTAATTAGATTAGGACTAGTTATAAGGCATGGCTGGCCACCTTGTAAAGAACTACTCAAATACATTAAATTTCAGATTTGTTTAAGTGCAGAATTCTCTGAGTTTTTCTCCAAGAATTCTCTCTTGGGTTTACTTTAGAAGTTGTTTTAACAATCTTTTGATTGTGGGAGCCATCTTCAACCTTCTTCTTGCCATTGATATTATTTGGAGGGGAGATTAGAGCCGTTTGAAGGGAGTTGTGATATCTTTCGGGATTTAAAGGCTTCTTAGGACTTATCTTTTAATTTCTTACTATCAATTCTTTCTTTATTTCTACTTGTGCTGAATCTTTATCTAATTTATTTTCTGTTTTTATTGTGTTTTCAGCATTTTTCTATCTTAAGGAATCAGCCCAAAAATCCCCAATTTCTAGGGTTCTTCCATACTCTTTTTGGGTGAAATTAGATTGTCGAAATTTAGGGAAAACTATCTTGGTGTTCAATTGGGCAGAATCACAATCTCCTTTAGGGTTTCAAGAACCCTTATTAACACTTATGTCTATTCTCAATTTGATTCTTTACTGATTTGGGGATTTTATTTCAGATCTGGAAATTCAAAGTTCTAATCTTTTAATTTTTTGTTTCGTTTCAGATCTGATTGTTTAGGGTTTTCGTAGGAGTTTCCCGTGACTTGGCAACTCGATCTTGGTCCGCGCGCAACCCCGTATCACACCCTCAACCTTACAAACTTCAATGGCTTAATGATAGAGGGGAGTTGAAGGTAACTAAGCAAGTTTTGGTGCTGTTCACTATCGGAAAATATTCCGACGAAGTTTTATGCGACGTGGTACCCATGCACACTGGTCATATGTTATTGGGTTGTCCATGGTAATTCGATCGTAAAGTCATTCATGATGGTCATCCAATGACGCCGAGGTAGGTTTATGAAGATCAATTGAATCTAAGAGAGTCTATGGAAAAATTTCGAGAGAATGTACAAAAAGAAGAGAATGAAAAAAAGAGCGAAAAACACATTGAGAAAAAAAAAAAAACCTTTGAAAAGTGTGAGAGAAAGCAATAAATCGATCGAAAAAAAAAGAGAGAAGAAAAAGAGCAAAAGAAGATGAGTGTTTATGCGAGAGAGAGTGATTTTAGGAAATCTTATCCGATGTAGCAATCAGTTCTTGTACTTTTGTACAAGGAAACTCTTTTGAATACTAATGAGTTGGATCCGAATTTGCCCTCTTCGATTGTTTCTCTTTTGCAGGAATTCGAGGACGTATTTTCGGAAGACATTTCTAGTGGGTTACCGTCCATTCGAGGAATAGAACATCAAAGTGATCTCATTCCCGGAGCCTCCATTCCAAATTGTCCAACTTATCGTACTAATCCCGAAAAGACCAAGGAGTTGCAAAAACAAGTTAATGAACTTATGGAGAAGGGATATATACGAGAAAGCCTTAGCCCATGCGCTGTACCAGTATTATTGGTGCCAAAGAAGGACGGAACATGGCGTATGTGCGTGGACTGTCGCGCGGTGAATAAGATCACTATTAAGTATCGACATCCGATACCGCGACTAGATGACATGTTAGATGAATTAAGTGGTGCTCAATTGTTTTCTAAAATTGATCTAAAGAGCGGATACCACCAAATACGAATGCGTGAAGGGGACGAGTGGAAAACCGCTTTCAAGACAAAGCATGGACTATACGAGTGGCTGGTCATGCCATTCGGACTTACCAACGCACCCAGCACCTTCATGCGATTGATGAGTCATGTTTTACGTTCTTTTATCGGAATATTTGTGTTGTCTATTTTGATGATGATACGATGTAGCCTAACGAAACAGACTATCTTCGTATGTTACGGATCTAGGAATGTTGTAAGTAGGTTCCTGCAACAAGAAAACAGCAAGGAATTAAAGAAATAATCATGGTAAAATATGGGTAGAAAAGAACAAAAATGGAAGGAAAATGAAGTTGTTGGCGTTTAAAACAAAAAAAAAGAAATTCAATCGGTGAAGTCGAGCGCTTCATAAAACGGCCAAGGCAGCAACTTGAGTGTTCAACAATGGCAAAAGTAATCGTTGGAATAGAATAACGTTAAACTCGAAAGAACCTGCACAATCTACTGAGCAAACCCAAATCGAATCTGTTCAACATCAAAAGGACTTGGACCCTCTAGATAGCGATCTAGGAACCCGAAGTATCAAGAAAATTTGACACAACAAACTAAGTTTGAAATGGCAAGTAAAGTTCAATGAAGAATCGAAATTGAGAGAAATTCTCAAACGTAATTGTTTTCATAAAATCATCTAACCTGAATACATCATTTTAATATGTATTTATAAGTACAAAAAAAGGGGTGTTGAATGGAAATTTGTGGCTGTAATCAAAAGGGTTTAAAATAAGAAGTTATAACTCCTTTTGGCGTCATTTTAATAGCAGCCATACATTTAAATTTCAAACGACAACCTCCCTTGTTCTTATCCTTGTATATTCGGCTACACATGCACACGCACACTCTTGTGCACAAGCGGTCATGTGCTCCTCACATGTTTGGACGCCACATGGGCTGCCACAAATGCATAGGACACTTGCGCTTACATAGGACACATTTCAGCTGCTTCTAGACTCGTTAGGTGGAGTTGAGCTGGTGGAGCTGAGTTTGAGCTAGCTAGAAATGTACTAAGCTGAAATGAGCTGGAAACAATCTTTCAGAACTATTTTGAGCTGAGATGAGCTGCATGCACATATTTGAGCTTCAACCGAGCTAGAAATGAGGTCTTAAGCTGCTGTCCATTACTTTTCCTTATGGTAAACAAAACAACATGCATTAAAGTAATGCAAACTTATTGAAAACTTATTAACAAGCTGTAAATATAATGCAAACACTTATATACTCAATGGAACTAATGCAAATGTTACACTTCAGTATGTAACACATTATAGGGCTTAGTTTCTACACTAATACAAGCTGTAAACACTTGCAATCTTATTCATTAAACACAAACAACATCAAATCAATACCAAAACATACTTAACTTAATATGTACCTACTTAAACACACATAATACATAGTAGAACTAAATACGTCACATATCAGCATGCACATGTATAAAGCCTATGTTTAAGGCATGAACATGATCGAATAAATCTGGAATCGTAGCACAAGTAAGGAACAAGGCTTCCTTGGATTTCTTGCCTTAGATCGAGTAATAGGTTCTAATGGTAAGACTCCAGATCAGTTTGCTTGTTGTGTGAGCGTGCGCACATCATCCCCCTTCTGGAAAGGATTTGTCCTCAAATTTGTAGAATCACCATAAGGGGTTAAATCAGAAACAATCAGAAACATTAAATGTGGCACTCACATTGTATTCTCCCAGCAAGTCTAACTTGTAGGCGTTGTCATTCACTTCCTCCAACACCTGAAAAGGACCATCACCACGCGGTAACAGCTTGGATCGCCTCTGGCTGGAAATCGTTCCTTTCGGAAATGAACCCAAACCCAATCTCCCACATCGAGGTGACTCGCTTTCTGCCCTGTTTGCTTGCTTTGTATACTGTTGAGTCCTCATTCGAGGTTCTCCTTAACCTGTTGATGCAATTTCTTCACGTATTCTGCTTTTACTTTACGTCCCTGTTCATCACCTATTTCTGCGGCAAGGCAACATATCTAGAGGCGTAATAGGATTAAAGCCATAAACAACCTCAAAAGTGACATCTTAGTAGCAGAAGTACAGCAGGTATAAGCGAATTCAACGTGTGGAAAACAATCTTCCCATTTTGATGTTCTTTCTAATGATGGAACGAAGTAAAGTAGATAAAACTCTGTTAACAACCTCAGTTTGCCCATCAGTCTGGGGATGACAAGTAGTAGAAAACATAAGTTTTGTACCTAGTTTGCTCCAAAGAGTCCTCTAGAAATGACTCAAAAACTTCACATCCCTGTCAGAAACAATCGACCTAGGAATACCATGTAATCGTACAATACATCTTTTAAAGAACAAGTTAGCCACATTAACCAGCATCATCAGTCTTATGGCATGAAATGAAATGTGCCATCTTCGAGAACCTATCACCACAACCAATATACTATCCCGACCTGTTCTAGTTCGAAGGTAATACCAAAATAAAGTCCATTGAAATATC